>NW_027638850.1:0-50006 GCF_951394365.1 Tetrao urogallus | reverse complement strand
ATGACGTCAGGTGAGGTCTGTATGAGGTCATATGGTGTTTTTTACGTGATTTGGGGCGTTCTGCGTCCTTTGGTGCGCCGGACGTCATTTGGTGCGGGTGACGTCATTTGGTCGGTATGACGTCAGGTGAGGTCTGTATGAGGTCATATGGTGTTTTTTACGTGATTTGGGGCGTTCTGCGTCATTTGGTGAGCGGACGTCATTTGGTGCGCCGGACGTCATTTGGTCGGTATGACGTCAGGTGAGGTCTGTATGAGGTCATATGGTGTTTTTTACGTGATTTGGGGCGTTCTGCGTCCTTTGGTGCGCCGGACGTCATTTGGTGCGGGTGACGTCATTTGGTCGGTATGATGTCAGGTGAGGTCTGTATGAGGTGATATGGTGTTTTTTACGTGATTTGGGGCGTTCTGCGTCCTTTGGTGCTCCGGACGTCATTTGGTGCGGGTGACGTCATTTGGTCGGTATGACGTCAGGTGAGGTCTGTATGAGGTCATATGGTGTTTTTTACGTGATTTGGGGCGTTCTGCGTCCTTTGGTGCGCCGAACGTCATTTGGTGCGGGTGACGTCATTTGGTCGGTATGACATCAGGTGAGGTCTGTATGAGGTCATATGGTGTTTTTTACGTGATTTGGGGCGTTCTGCGTCCTTTGGTGCACCGGACGTCATTTGGTGCGGGTGACGTCATTTGGTCGGTATGACGTCAGGTGAGGTCTGTATGAGGTCATATGGTGTTTTTTACGTGATTTGGGGCGTTCTGCGTCATTTGGAGCTGTGGACGTCATTTGGTGCGGGTGACGTCATTTGGTCGGTATGACGTCAGGTGAGGTCTGTATGAGGTGATATGGTGTTTTTTACGTGATTTGGGGCGTTCTGCGTCCTTTGGTGCGCCGGACGTCATTTGGTGCGGGTGACGTCATTTGGTCGCTATGACGTCAGGTGAGGTCTGTATGAGGTGATATGGTGTTTTTTACGTGATTTGGGGCGTTCTGCGTCATTTGGTGCGCCGGACGTCATTTGGTGCGGGTGACGTCATTTGGTCGGTATGACGTCAGGTGAGGTCTGTATGAGGTGATATGGTGTTTTTTACGTGATTTGGGGCGTTCTGCGTCCTTTGGTGCGCCGGACGTCATTTGGTGCGGGTGACGTCATTTGGTCGGTATGATGTCAGGTGAGGTCTGTATGAGGTGATATGGTGTTTTTTACGTGATTTGGGGCGTTCTGCGTCCTTTGGTGTGCAGGGCGTCATTTGGTGCGGGTGACGTCATTTGGTCGGGTATGACGTCAGGTGAGGTCTGTATGAGGTCATATGGTGTTTTTTACGTGATTTGGGGCGTTCTGCGTCCTTTGGTGCGCCGAACGTCATTTGGTGCGGGTGACGTCATTTGGTCGGTATGACATCAGGTGAGGTCTGTATGAGGTCATATGGTGTTTTTTACGTGATTTGGGGCGTTCTGCGTCATTTGGTGCGCCGGACGTCATTTGTGCGGGTGACGTCATTTGGTCGGTATGACGTCAGGTGAGGTCTGTATGAGGTCATATGGTGTTTTTTACGTGATTTGGGGCGTTCTGCGTCATTTGGTGCGCTGGACGTCATTTGGTGCGCCGGACGTCATTTGGTGCGGGTGACGTCATTTAGAATCATAGAATCATAGAATCACTAAGGTTGGAAAAGACCTAGAAGATCACCCAGTCCAACCGTTCACCTATTCCCCAATAGCTCCTACCTAAACCATGTCCCTCAACGCAACATCCAGTCTTTCCTTGAACACCCCCAGGGTCAGTGATTCCACCACCTCCCTGGGCAGTCCATTCCAGTGCCTGACCACCCTTTCTGAAAAGTAATACTTCCTCATGTCCAGCCTGAATTTCCCCTGGCGTAGCTTGAAACCATTCCCCCCTGGTCCTATCACTAATGACACGAGAGAAGAGGCCGACCCCCAGCTCACTACAACCTCCCTTCAGGAAGTTATAGAGAGCAATAAGGTCTCCCCTGAGCCTCCTCTTCTCCAGGCTGAACATTCCCAGCTCCTTCAGCCTCTCCTCATATGGCCTGTGCTCCAGACCCCTCACCCAGCTTCGTTGCCCTTCTTTGAACACGCTCCAGGGCCTCAATATCTTTCTTGCAGTGAGGGGCCCAAAACTGGACACAGTACTCGAGGTGCGGCCTGACGAGTGCTGAATATAGGGGAACAATCACCTCTCTGCTCCTGCTTGCAACACTGTTTCTGATGCAAGCCAGGATGCCATTGGCCTTCTTGGCCACCTGGGCACACTGTCGGCTCATGTTCAGCCGAGCATCAATCAATACCCCCCAGGTCCGTTTCCTCTACGCAGTCCTCCAGCCACACCGCCCCAAGCCTGTAGCGTCGCCTGGGGTTGTTGTGGCCGAAGTGCAGGACCCGGCATTTGGCCTTGTTGAAACTCATCCCATTGGCTCCAGCCCAGCTCTCCAGCCCTGTCCAGATCCCTCTGTAGGGCGTCGCTACCCCCAGGCAGATCCACGCTTCCAGCCAATTTGGTGTCATCTGCGAATTTACTGAGGGTGCACTCGATGCCCTCATCGAGGTCATCTATAAAGATATTGAAGAGGGCAGGCCCCAGCACCGACCCCTGCGGAACACCACTCACGACCGGTCGCCAGCTGGATTTGACTCCATTCACCACCACTCTCTGCGCCCGGCCCTCCAGCCAGCTCCTTACCCAGCCAAGAGTGTACCCATCCAAGCCTCTGACTGCCAGCTTCTGCAGGAGAATGCTGTGGGAGACAGTGTCAAAGGCTTTGCTGAAGTCTAGGTAGACCACATCAACAGCCTTTCCTTCATCCACCAGATGGGTCACTAGATCATAGAAGGAGATCAGGTTGGTCAAACAGGACCTGCCCTTCATGAACCCATGCTGGCTAGGCCTGATCCCCCGGTCACCCTGCACATGCCGCATGATCTCCCTCAAGACGATCTGCTCCATAACCTTCCCTGGCACCGAGGTCAGGCTGACAGGCCTGTAGTTCCCCGGATCCTCCTTACGACCTTTCTTATAAATGGGAGTCACATTGGCAAGCCTCCAGTCATCTGGGACCTCACCAGGTCGGTATTTGGTCGGTATGACGTCAGGTGAGGTCTGTATGAGGTCATATGGTGTTTTTTACGTGATTTGGGGCGTTCTGCGTCATTTGGTGCGCCGGACGTCATTTGGTGCGGGTGACGTCATTTGGTCGGTATGACGTCAGGTGAGGTCTGTATGAGGTCATATGGTGTTTTCTACGTGATTTGGGGCGTTCTGCGTCCTTTGGTGCGCCGGACGTCATTTGGTGCGCCGGACGTCATTTGGTCGGTATGATGTCAGGTGAGGTCTGTATGAGGTGATATGGTGTTTTTTACGTGATTTGGGGCGTTCTGCGTCCTTTGGTGCGCCGGACGTCATTTGGTGCGGGTGACGTCATTTGGTCGGTATGACGTCAGGTGAGGTCTGTATGAGGTCATATGGTGTTTTTTACGTGATTTGGGGCGTTCTGCGTCCTTTGGTGCGCCGAACGTCATTTGGTGCGGGTGACGTCATTTGGTCGGTATGACATCAGGTGAGGTCTGTATGAGGTCATATGGTGTTTTTTACGTGATTTGGGGTGTTCTGCGTCGTTTGGTGCGCCGGACGTCATTTGGTGCGGGTGACGTCATTTGGTCGGTATGACGTCAGGTGAGGACTGTATGAGGTGATATGGTGTTTTTTACGTGATTTGGGGCGTTCTGTGTCCTTTGGTGCGCCGGACGTCATTTGGTGCGGGTGACGTCATTTGGTCGGTATGACGTCAGGTGAGGTCTGTATGAGGTGATATGGTGTTTTTTACGTGATTTGGGGCGTTCTGCGTCATTTGGTGCGCCGGACGTCATTTGGTCGGTATGACGTCAGGTGAGGTCTGTATGAGGTCATATGGTGTTTTTTACGTGATTTGGGGCGTTCTGCGTCCTTTGGTGCGCCGGACGTCATTTGGTGCGGGTGACGTCATTTGGTCGGTATGACGTCAGGTGAGGTCTGTATGAGGTGATATGGTGTTTTTTACGTGATTTGGGGCGTTCTGTGTCCTTTGGTGCGCCGGACGTCATTTGGTGCGGGTGACGTCATTTGGTCGGTATGACGTCAGGTGAGGTCTGTATGAGGTCATATGGTGTTTTTTACGTGATTTGGGGCGTTCTGCGTCCTTTGGTGCGCCGGACGTCATTTGGTGCGGGTGACGTCATTTGGTCGGTATGACGTCAGGTGAGGTCTGTATGAGGTCATATGGTGTTTTTTACGTGATTTGGGGCGTTCTGCGTCATTTGGTGAGCCGGACGTCATTTGGTGCGCCGGACGTCATTTGGTCGGTATGACGTCAGGTGAGGTCTGTATGAGGTCATATGGTGTTTTTTACGTGATTTGGGGCGTTCTGCGTCCTTTGGTGCGCCGGACGTCATTTGGTGCGGGTGACGTCATTTGGTCGGTATGACGTCAGGTGAGGTCTGTATGAGGTGATATGGTGTTTTTTACGTGATTTGGGGCGTTCTGTGTCCTTTGGTGCGCCGGACGTCATTTGGTGCGGGTGACGTCATTTGGTCGGTATGACGTCAGGTGAGGTCTGTATGAGGTCATATGGTGTTTTTTACGTGATTTGGGGCGTTCTGCGTCCTTTGGTGCGCCGGACGTCATTTGGTGCGGGTGACGTCATTTGGTCGGTATGACGTCAGGTGAGGTCTGTATGAGGTCATATGGTGTTTTTTACGTGATTTGGGGCGTTCTGCGTCATTTGGTGAGCCGGACGTCATTTGGTGCGCCGGACGTCATTTGGTCGGTATGACGTCAGGTGAGGTCTGTATGAGGTCATATGGTGTTTTTTACGTGATTTGGGGCGTTCTGCGTCCTTTGGTGCGCCGGACGTCATTTGGTGCGGGTGACGTCATTTGGTCGGTATGATGTCAGGTGAGGTCTGTATGAGGTGATATGGTGTTTTTTACGTGATTTGGGGCGTTCTGCGTCCTTTGGTGCTCCGGACGTCATTTGGTGCGGGTGACGTCATTTGGTCGGTATGACGTCAGGTGAGGTCTGTATGAGGTCATATGGTGTTTTTTACGTGATTTGGGGCGTTCTGCGTCCTTTGGTGCGCCGAACGTCATTTGGTGCGGGTGACGTCATTTGGTCGGTATGACATCAGGTGAGGTCTGTATGAGGTCATATGGTGTTTTTTACGTGATTTGGGGCGTTCTGCGTCCTTTGGTGCACCGGACGTCATTTGGTGCGGGTGACGTCATTTGGTCGGTATGACGTCAGGTGAGGTCTGTATGAGGTCATATGGTGTTTTTTACGTGATTTGGGGCGTTCTGCGTCATTTGGAGCTGTGGACGTCATTTGGTGCGGGTGACGTCATTTGGTCGGTATGACGTCAGGTGAGGTCTGTATGAGGTGATATGGTGTTTTTTACGTGATTTGGGGCGTTCTGCGTCCTTTGGTGCGCCGGACGTCATTTGGTGCGGGTGACGTCATTTGGTCGCTATGACGTCAGGTGAGGTCTGTATGAGGTGATATGGTGTTTTTTACGTGATTTGGGGCGTTCTGCGTCATTTGGTGCGCCGGACGTCATTTGGTGCGGGTGACGTCATTTGGTCGGTATGACGTCAGGTGAGGTCTGTATGAGGTCATATGGTGTTTTTTACGTGATTTGGGGCGTTCTGCGTCCTTTGGTGCGCCGGACGTCATTTGGTGCGGGTGACGTCATTTGGTCGGTATGATGTCAGGTGAGGTCTGTATGAGGTGATATGGTGTTTTTTACGTGATTTGGGGCGTTCTGCGTCCTTTGGTGCGCCGGACGTCATTTGGTGCGGGTGACGTCATTTGGTCGGTATGACGTCAGGTGAGGTCTGTATGAGGTCATATGGTGTTTTTTACGTGATTTGGGGCGTTCTGCGTCCTTTGGTGCGCCGAACGTCATTTGGTGCGGGTGACGTCATTTGGTCGGTATGACATCAGGTGAGGTCTGTATGAGGTCATATGGTGTTTTTTACGTGATTTGGGGCGTTCTGCGTCATTTGGTGCACCGGACGTCATTTGGTGCGGGTGACGTCATTTGGTCGGTATGACGTCAGGTGAGGTCTGTATGAGGTCATATGGTGTTTTTTACGTGATTTGGGGCGTTCTGCGTCCTTTGGTGCGCCGGACGTCATTTGGTGCGCCGGACGTCATTTGGTCGGTATGACGTCAGGTGAGGTCTGTATGAGGTCATATGGTGTTTTTTACGTGATTTGGGGCGTTCTGCGTCCTTTGGTGCGCCGGACGTCATTTGGTGCGGGTGACGTCATTTGGTCGGTATGACGTCAGGTGAGGTCTGTATGAGGTCATATGGTGTTTTTTACGTGATTTGGGGCGTTCTGCGTCCTTTGGTGCACCGGACGTCATTTGGTGCGGGTGACGTCATTTGGTCGGTATGATGTCAGGTGAGGTCTGTATGAGGTCATATGGTGTTTTTTACGTGATTTGGGGCGTTCTGCGTCCTTTGGTGCGCCGGACGTCATTTGGTGCGGGTGACGTCATTTGGTCGGTATGATGTCAGGTGAGGTCTGTATGAGGTGATATGGTGTTTTTTACGTGATTTGGGGCGTTCTGCGTCCTTTGGTGCTCCGGACGTCATTTGGTGCGGGTGACGTCATTTGGTCGGTATGACGTCAGGTGAGGTCTGTATGAGGTCATATGGTGTTTTTTACGTGATTTGGGGCGTTCTGCGTCCTTTGGTGCGCCGAACGTCATTTGGTGCGGGTGACGTCATTTGGTCGGTATGACGTCAGGTGAGGTCTGTATGAGGTCATATGGTGTTTTTTACGTGATTTGGGGCGTTCTGCGTCATTTGGTGCAACGGACGTCATTTGGTGCGGGTGACGTCATTTGGTCGGTATGACGTCAGGTGAGGTCTGTATGAGGTCATATGGTGTTTTTTACGTGATTTGGGGCGTTCTGCGTCATTTGGTGCGCCGGACGTCATTTGGTGCGCCGGACGTCATTTGGTCGGTATGACGTCAGGTGAGGTCTGTATGAGGTCATATGGTGTTTTTTACGTGATTTGGGGCGTTCTGCGTCCTTTGGAGCTGTGGACGTCATTTGGTGCGGGTGACGTCATTTGGTCGGTATGACGTCAGGTGAGGTCTGTATGAGGTCATATGGTGTTTTTTACGTGATTTGGGGCGTTCTGCGTCATTTGGTGCGCTGGACGTCATTTGGTGCGCCGGACGTCATTTGGTGCGGGTGACGTCATTTGGTCGGTATGACGTCAGGTGAGGTCTGTATGAGGTCATATGGTGTTTTTTACGTGATTTGGGGCGTTCTGCGTCATTTGGTGCGCCGGACGTCATTTGGTGCGCCGGACGTCATTTGGTCGGTATGACGTCAGGTGAGGTCTGTATGAGGTCATATGGTGTTTTTTACGTGATTTGGGGCGTTCTGCGTCATTTGGTGCACCGGACGTCATTTGGTGCGGGTGACGTCATTTGGTCGGTATGACGTCAGGTGAGGTCTGTATGAGGTCATATGGTGTTTTTTACGTGATTTGGGGCGTTCTGCGTCATTTGGAGCTGTGGACGTCATTTGGTGCGGGTGACGTCATTTGGTCGGTATGACGTCAGGTGAGGTCTGTATGAGGTCATATGGTGTTTTTTACGTGATTTGGGGCGTTCTGCGTCATTTGGTGCGCCGGACGTCATTTGGTGCGGGTGACGTCATTTGGTCGCTATGACGTCAGGTGAGGTCTGTATGAGGTCATATGGTGTTTTTTACGTGATTTGGGGCGTTCTGCGTCATTTGGTGCGCCGGACGTCATTTGGTGCGCCGGACGTCATTTGGTCGGTATGACGTCAGGTGAGGTCTGTATGAGGTCATATGGTGTTTTTTACGTGATTTGGGGCGTTCTGCGTCCTTTGGTGCACCGGACGTCATTTGGTGCGGGTGACGTCATTTGGTCGGTATGACGTCAGGTGAGGTCTGTATGAGGTCATATGGTGTTTTTTACGTGATTTGGGGCGTTCTGCGTCATTTGGAGCTGTGGACGTCATTTGGTGCGGGTGACGTCATTTGGTCGGTATGACGTCAGGTGAGGTCTGTATGAGGTCATATGGTGTTTTTTACGTGATTTGGGGCGTTCTGCGTCATTTGGTGCGCCGGACGTCATTTGGTGCGGGTGACGTCATTTGGTCGCTATGACGTCAGGTGAGGTCTGTATGAGGTCATATGGTGTTTTTTACGTGATTTGGGGCGTTCTGCGTCATTTGGTGCGCCGGACGTCATTTGGTGCGCCGGACGTCATTTGGTCGGTATGACGTCAGGTGAGGTCTGTATGAGGTCATATGGTGTTTTTTACGTGATTTGGGGCGTTCTGCGTCCTTTGGTGCGCCGAACGTCATTTGGTGCGGGTGACGTCATTTGGTCGGTATGACGTCAGGTGAGGTCTGTATGAGGTCATATGGTGTTTTTTACGTGATTTGGGGCGTTCTGCGTCATTTGGTGCACCGGACGTCATTTGGTGCGGGTGACGTCATTTGGTCGGTATGACGTCAGGTGAGGTCTGTATGAGGTCATATGGTGTTTTTTACGTGATTTGGGGCGTTCTGCGTCATTTGGTGCGCCGGACGTCATTTGGTGCGCCGGACGTCATTTGGTCGGTATGACGTCAGGTGAGGTCTGTATGAGGTGATATGGTGTTTTTTACGTGATTTGGGGCGTTCTGCGTCATTTGGTGCGCCGGACGTCATTTGGTGCGCCGGACGTCATTTGGTCGGTATGACGTCAGGTGAGGTCTGTATGAGGTCATATGGTGTTTTTTACGTGATTTGGGGCGTTCTGCGTCATTTGGTGCACCGGACGTCATTTGGTGCGGGTGACGTCATTTGGTCGGTATGACGTCAGGTGAGGTCTGTATGAGGTGAAATGGTGTTTTTTACGTGATTTGGGGCGTTCTGCGTCCTTTGGTGCGCCGGACGTCATTTGGTGCGGGTGACGTCATTTGGTCGGTATGACGTCAGGTGAGGTCTGTATGAGGTCATATGGTGTTTTTTACGTGATTTGGGGCGTTCTGCGTCATTTGGTGCGCCGGACGTCATTTGGTGCGGGTGACGTCATTTGGTCGCTATGACGTCAGGTGAGGTCTGTATGAGGTGATATGGTGTTTTTTACGTGATTTGGGGCGTTCTGCGTCCTTTGGTGCGCCGGACGTCATTTGGTGCGGGTGACGTCATTTGGTCGGTATGACATCAGGTGAGGTCTGTATGAGGTCATATGGTGTTTTTTACGTGATTTGGGGCGTTCTGCGTCCTTTGGTGCGCCGGACGTCATTTGGTGCGGGTGACGTCATTTGGTCGCTATGACGTCAGGTGAGGTCTGTATGAGGTCATATGGTGTTTTTTACGTGATTTGGGGCGTTCTGCGTCATTTGGAGCTGTGGACGTCATTTGGTGCGGGTGACGTCATTTGGTCGGTATGACGTCAGGTGAGGTCTGTATGAGGTCATATGGTGTTTTTTACGTGATTTGGGGCGTTCTGCGTCCTTTGGTGCGCCGGACGTCATTTGGTGCGGGTGACGTCATTTGGTCGCTATGACGTCAGGTGAGGTCTGTATGAGGTCATATGGTGTTTTTTACGTGATTTGGGGCGTTCTGCGTCATTTGGTGCGCCGGACGTCATTTGGTGCGGGTGACGTCATTTGGTCGGTATGACGTCAGGTGAGGTCTGTATGAGGTCATATGGTGTTTTTTACGTGATTTGGGGCGTTCTGCGTCCTTTGGTGCGCCGGACGTCATTTGGTGCGGGTGACGTCATTTGGTCGGTATGATGTCAGGTGAGGTCTGTATGAGGTCATATGGTGTTTTTTACGTGATTTGGGGCGTTCTGCGTCATTTGGTGCGCCGGACGTCATTTGGTGCGGGTGACGTCATTTGGTCGCTATGACGTCAGGTGAGGTCTGTATGAGGTGATATGGTGTTTTTTACGTGATTTGGGGCGTTCTGCGTCATTTGGTGCGCCGGACGTCATTTGGTGCGCCGGACGTCATTTGGTCGGTATGACGTCAGGTGAGGTCTGTATGAGGTCATATGGTGTTTTTTACGTGATTTGGGGCGTTCTGCGTCCTTTGGTGCGCCGGACGTCATTTGGTGCGGGTGACGTCATTTGGTCGCTATGACGTCAGGTGAGGTCTGTATGAGGTCATATGGTGTTTTTTACGTGATTTGGGGCGTTCTGCGTCATTTGGAGCTGTGGACGTCATTTGGTGCGGGTGACGTCATTTGGTCGGTATGACGTCAGGTGAGGTCTGTATGAGGTCATATGGTGTTTTTTACGTGATTTGGGGCGTTCTGCGTCCTTTGGTGCGCCGGACGTCATTTGGTGCGGGTGACGTCATTTGGTCGCTATGACGTCAGGTGAGGTCTGTATGAGGTCATATGGTGTTTTTTACGTGATTTGGGGCGTTCTGCGTCATTTGGTGCGCCGGACGTCATTTGGTGCGGGTGACGTCATTTGGTCGGTATGACGTCAGGTGAGGTCTGTATGAGGTCATATGGTGTTTTTTACGTGATTTGGGGCGTTCTGCGTCCTTTGGTGCGCCGGACGTCATTTGGTGCAGGTGACGTCATTTGGTCGGTATGATGTCAGGTGAGGTCTGTATGAGGTGATATGGTGTTTTTTACGTGATTTGGGGCGTTCTGCGTCCTTTGGTGCTCCGGACGTCATTTGGTGCGGGTGACGTCATTTGGTCGGTATGACGTCAGGTGAGGTCTGTATGAGGTCATATGGTGTTTTTTACGTGATTTGGGGCGTTCTGCGTCATTTGGTGCGCCGGACGTCATTTGGTGCGGGTGACGTCATTTGGTCGGTATGACATCAGGTGAGGTCTGTATGAGGTCATATGGTGTTTTTTACGTGATTTGGGGCGTTCTGCGTCATTTGGTGCACCGGACGTCATTTGGTGCGGGTGACGTCATTTGGTCGGTATGACGTCAGGTGAGGTCTGTATGAGGTGATATGGTGTTTTTTACGTGATTTGGGGCGTTCTGCGTCATTTGGTGCGCCGGACGTCATTTGGTGCGCCGGACGTCATTTGGTCGGTATGACGTCAGGTGAGGTCTGTATGAGGTCATATGGTGTTTTTTACGTGATTTGGGGCGTTCTGCGTCCTTTGGTGCGCCGGACGTCATTTGGTGCGGGTGACGTCATTTGGTCGGTATGACGTCAGGTGAGGTCTGTATGAGGTCATATGGTGTTTTGTACGTGATTTGGGGCGTTCTGCGTCATTTGGTGCGCTGGACGTCATTTGGTGCGCCGGACGTCATTTGGTGCGGGTGACGTCATTTGGTCGCTATGACGTCAGGTGAGGTCTGTATGAGGTCATATGGTGTTTTTTACGTGATTTGGGGCGTTCTGCGTCATTTGGTGTGCCGGACGTCATTTGGTGCGGGTGACGTCATTTGGTCGGTATGACGTCAGGTGAGGTCTGTATGAGGTGATATGGTGTTTTTTTCGTGATTTGGGGCGTTCTGCGTCATTTGGTGCGCCGGACGTCATTTGGTGCGGCTGACGTCATTTGGTCGGTATGACGTCAGGTGAGGTCTGTATGAGGTGATATGGTGTTTTTTACGTGATTTGGGGCGTTCTGCGTCACTTGGTGCGCCGGACGTCATTTGGTGCGGGTGACGTCATTTGGTCGGTATGACGTCAGGTGAGGTCTGTGTGAGGTCATATGATGTTTTTTACGTGATTTGGGGCGTTCTGCGTCATTTGGTGCGCCGGACGTCATTTGGTGCGGGTGACGTCATTTGGTCGGTATGACGTCAGGTGAGGTCTGTATGAGGTCATATGGTGTTTTGTACGTGATTTGGGGCGTTCTGCGTCATTTGGTGCGCCGGACGTCATTTGGTGCGGCTGACGTCATTTGGTCGGTATGACGTCAGGTGAGGTCTGTATGAGGTGATATGGTGTTTTTTACGTGATTTGGGGCGTTCTGCGTCACTTGGTGCGCCGGACGTCATTTGGTGCGGGTGACGTCATTTGGTCGGTATGACGTCAGGTGAGGTCTGTGTGAGGTCATATGGTGTTTTTTACGTGATTTGGGGCGTTCTGCGTCATTTGGTGCGCCGGACGTCATTTGGTGCGGGTGACGTCATTTGGTCGGTATGACGTCAGGTGAGGTCTGTATGAGGTCATATGGTGTTTTTTACGTGATTTGGGGCGTTCTGTGTCCTTTGGTGCGCCGGACGTCATTTGGTGCGGGTGACGTCATTTGGTCGCTATGACGTCAGGTGAGGTCTGTATGAGGTCATATGGTGTTTTTTACATGATTTGGGGCGTTCTGCGTCATTTGGTGCACCGGACGTCATTTGGTGCGGGTGACGTCATTTGGTCGGTATGACGTCAGGTGAGGTCTGTATGAGGTCATATGGTGTTTTTTACGTGATTTGGGGCGTTCTGCGTCATTTGGTGCGCCGGACGTCATTTGGTGCGCCGGACATCATTTGGTCGCTATGGACGTCAGGTGAGGTCTGTATGAGGTGATATGGTGTTTTTTACGTGATTTGGGGCGTTCTGCGTCCTTTGGTGCGCCGGACGTCATTTGGTGCGGGTGACGTCATTTGGTCGGTATGACGTCAGGTGAGGTCTGTATGAGGTCATATGGTGTTTTTTACGTGATTTGGGGCGTTCTGCGTCCTTTGGTGCGCCGGACGTCATTTGGTGCGGGTGACGTCATTTGGTCGGTATGATGTCAGGTGAGGTCTGTATGAGGTGATATGGTGTTTTTTATGTGATTTGGGGCGTTCTGCGTCCTTTGGTGCTCCGGACGTCATTTGGTGCGGGTGACGTCATTTGGTCGGTATGACGTCAGGTGAGGTCTGTATGAGGTCATATGGTGTTTTTTACGTGATTTGGGGCGTTCTGCGTCCTTTGGTGCGCCGGACGTCATTTGGTGCGGGTGACGTCATTTGGTCGGTATGACGTCAGGTGAGGTCTGTATGAGGTCATATGGTGTTTTTTACGTGATTTGGGGCGTTCTGCGTCATTTGGTGCACCGGACGTCATTTGGTGCGGGTGACGTCATTTGGTCGGTATGACGTCAGGTGAGGTCTGTATGAGGTCATATGGTGTTTTTTACGTGATTTGGGGCGTTCTGCGTCATTTGGTGCGCCGGACGTCATTTGGTGCGGGTGACGTCATTTGGTCGGTATGACGTCAGGTGAGGTCTGTATGAGGTCATATGGTGTTTTTTACGTGATTTGGGGCGTTCTGCGTCCTTTGGTGCGCCGGACGTCATTTGGTGCGGGTGACGTCATTTGGTCGGTATGACATCAGGTGAGGTCTGTATGAGGTCATATGGTGTTTTTTACGTGATTTGGGGCGTTCTGCGTCCTTTGGTGCGCCGGACGTCATTTGGTGCGGGTGACGTCATTTGGTCGCTATGACGTCAGGTGAGGTCTGTATGAGGTCATATGGTGTTTTTTACGTGATTTGGGGCGTTCTGCGTCATTTGGAGCTGTGGACGTCATTTGGTGCGGGTGACGTCATTTGGTCGGTATGACGTCAGGTGAGGTCTGTATGAGGTCATATGGTGTTTTTTACGTGATTTGGGGCGTTCTGCGTCCTTTGGTGCGCCGGACGTCATTTGGTGCGGGTGACGTCATTTGGTCGCTATGACGTCAGGTGAGGTCTGTATGAGGTCATATGGTGTTTTTTACGTGATTTGGGGCGTTCTGCGTCATTTGGTGCGCCGGACGTCATTTGGTGCGGGTGACGTCATTTGGTCGGTATGACGTCAGGTGAGGTCTGTATGAGGTCATATGGTGTTTTTTACGTGATTTGGGGCGTTCTGCGTCCTTTGGTGCGCCGGACGTCATTTGGTGCGGGTGACGTCATTTGGTCGGTATGATGTCAGGTGAGGTCTGTATGAGGTCATATGGTGTTTTTTACGTGATTTGGGGCGTTCTGCGTCATTTGGTGCGCCGGACGTCATTTGGTGCGGGTGACGTCATTTGGTCGCTATGACGTCAGGTGAGGTCTGTATGAGGTGATATGGTGTTTTTTACGTGATTTGGGGCGTTCTGCGTCATTTGGTGCGCCGGACGTCATTTGGTGCGCCGGACGTCATTTGGTCGGTATGACGTCAGGTGAGGTCTGTATGAGGTCATATGGTGTTTTTTACGTGATTTGGGGCGTTCTGCGTCCTTTGGTGCGCCGGACGTCATTTGGTGCGGGTGACGTCATTTGGTCGCTATGACGTCAGGTGAGGTCTGTATGAGGTCATATGGTGTTTTTTACGTGATTTGGGGCGTTCTGCGTCATTTGGAGCTGTGGACGTCATTTGGTGCGGGTGACGTCATTTGGTCGGTATGACGTCAGGTGAGGTCTGTATGAGGTCATATGGTGTTTTTTACGTGATTTGGGGCGTTCTGCGTCCTTTGGTGCGCCGGACGTCATTTGGTGCGGGTGACGTCATTTGGTCGCTATGACGTCAGGTGAGGTCTGTATGAGGTCATATGGTGTTTTTTACGTGATTTGGGGCGTTCTGCGTCATTTGGTGCGCCGGACGTCATTTGGTGCGGGTGACGTCATTTGGTCGGTATGACGTCAGGTGAGGTCTGTATGAGGTCATATGGTGTTTTTTACGTGATTTGGGGCGTTCTGCGTCCTTTGGTGCGCCGGACGTCATTTGGTGCAGGTGACGTCATTTGGTCGGTATGATGTCAGGTGAGGTCTGTATGAGGTGATATGGTGTTTTTTACGTGATTTGGGGCGTTCTGCGTCCTTTGGTGCTCCGGACGTCATTTGGTGCGGGTGACGTCATTTGGTCGGTATGACGTCAGGTGAGGTCTGTATGAGGTCATATGGTGTTTTTTACGTGATTTGGGGCGTTCTGCGTCATTTGGTGCGCCGGACGTCATTTGGTGCGGGTGACGTCATTTGGTCGGTATGACATCAGGTGAGGTCTGTATGAGGTCATATGGTGTTTTTTACGTGATTTGGGGCGTTCTGCGTCATTTGGTGCACCGGACGTCATTTGGTGCGGGTGACGTCATTTGGTCGGTATGACGTCAGGTGAGGTCTGTATGAGGTGATATGGTGTTTTTTACGTGATTTGGGGCGTTCTGCGTCATTTGGTGCGCCGGACGTCATTTGGTGCGCCGGACGTCATTTGGTCGGTATGACGTCAGGTGAGGTCTGTATGAGGTCATATGGTGTTTTTTACGTGATTTGGGGCGTTCTGCGTCCTTTGGTGCGCCGGACGTCATTTGGTGCGGGTGACGTCATTTGGTCGGTATGACGTCAGGTGAGGTCTGTATGAGGTCATATGGTGTTTTGTACGTGATTTGGGGCGTTCTGCGTCATTTGGTGCGCTGGACGTCATTTGGTGCGCCGGACGTCATTTGGTGCGGGTGACGTCATTTGGTCGCTATGACGTCAGGTGAGGTCTGTATGAGGTCATATGGTGTTTTTTACGTGATTTGGGGCGTTCTGCGTCATTTGGTGTGCCGGACGTCATTTGGTGCGGGTGACGTCATTTGGTCGGTATGACGTCAGGTGAGGTCTGTATGAGGTGATATGGTGTTTTTTTCGTGATTTGGGGCGTTCTGCGTCATTTGGTGCGCCGGACGTCATTTGGTGCGGCTGACGTCATTTGGTCGGTATGACGTCAGGTGAGGTCTGTATGAGGTGATATGGTGTTTTTTACGTGATTTGGGGCGTTCTGCGTCACTTGGTGCGCCGGACGTCATTTGGTGCGGGTGACGTCATTTGGTCGGTATGACGTCAGGTGAGGTCTGTGTGAGGTCATATGATGTTTTTTACGTGATTTGGGGCGTTCTGCGTCATTTGGTGCGCCGGACGTCATTTGGTGCGGGTGACGTCATTTGGTCGGTATGACGTCAGGTGAGGTCTGTATGAGGTCATATGGTGTTTTGTACGTGATTTGGGGCGTTCTGCGTCATTTGGTGCGCCGGACGTCATTTGGTGCGGCTGACGTCATTTGGTCGGTATGACGTCAGGTGAGGTCTGTATGAGGTGATATGGTGTTTTTTACGTGATTTGGGGCGTTCTGCGTCACTTGGTGCGCCGGACGTCATTTGGTGCGGGTGACGTCATTTGGTCGGTATGACGTCAGGTGAGGTCTGTGTGAGGTCATATGGTGTTTTTTACGTGATTTGGGGCGTTCTGCGTCATTTGGTGCGCCGGACGTCATTTGGTGCGGGTGACGTCATTTGGTCGGTATGACGTCAGGTGAGGTCTGTATGAGGTCATATGGTGTTTTTTACGTGATTTGGGGCGTTCTGTGTCCTTTGGTGCGCCGGACGTCATTTGGTGCGGGTGACGTCATTTGGTCGCTATGACGTCAGGTGAGGTCTGTATGAGGTCATATGGTGTTTTTTACATGATTTGGGGCGTTCTGCGTCATTTGGTGCACCGGACGTCATTTGGTGCGGGTGACGTCATTTGGTCGGTATGACGTCAGGTGAGGTCTGTATGAGGTCATATGGTGTTTTTTACGTGATTTGGGGCGTTCTGCGTCATTTGGTGCGCCGGACGTCATTTGGTGCGCCGGACATCATTTGGTCGCTATGGACGTCAGGTGAGGTCTGTATGAGGTGATATGGTGTTTTTTACGTGATTTGGGGCGTTCTGCGTCCTTTGGTGCGCCGGACGTCATTTGGTGCGGGTGACGTCATTTGGTCGGTATGACGTCAGGTGAGGTCTGTATGAGGTCATATGGTGTTTTTTACGTGATTTGGGGCGTTCTGCGTCCTTTGGTGCGCCGGACGTCATTTGGTGCGGGTGACGTCATTTGGTCGGTATGATGTCAGGTGAGGTCTGTATGAGGTGATATGGTGTTTTTTATGTGATTTGGGGCGTTCTGCGTCCTTTGGTGCTCCGGACGTCATTTGGTGCGGGTGACGTCATTTGGTCGGTATGACGTCAGGTGAGGTCTGTATGAGGTCATATGGTGTTTTTTACGTGATTTGGGGCGTTCTGCGTCCTTTGGTGCGCCGGACGTCATTTGGTGCGGGTGACGTCATTTGGTCGGTATGACGTCAGGTGAGGTCTGTATGAGGTCATATGGTGTTTTTTACGTGATTTGGGGCGTTCTGCGTCATTTGGTGCACCGGACGTCATTTGGTGCGGGTGACGTCATTTGGTCGGTATGACGTCAGGTGAGGTCTGTATGAGGTCATATGGTGTTTTTTACGTGATTTGGGGCGTTCTGCGTCCTTTGGTGCGCCGGACGTCATTTGGTGCGGGTGACGTCATTTGGTCGGTATGACGTCAGGTGAGGTCTGTATGAGGTCATATGGTGTTTTTTACGTGATTTGGGGCGTTCTGCGTCATTTGGAGCTGTGGACGTCATTTGGTGCGGGTGACGTCATTTGGTCGGTATGACGTCAGGTGAGGTCTGTATGAGGTCATATGGTGTTTTTTACGTGATTTGGGGCGTTCTGCGTCCTTTGGTGCGCCGGACGTCATTTGGTGCGGGTGACGTCATTTGGTCGCTATGACGTCAGGTGAGGTCTGTATGAGGTCATATGGTGTTTTTTACGTGATTTGGGGCGTTCTGCGTCATTTGGTGCGCCGGACGTCATTTGGTGCGCCGGACGTCATTTGGTCGGTATGACGTCAGGTGAGGTCTGTATGAGGTCATATGGTGTTTTTTACGTGATTTGGGGCGTTCTGCGTCCTTTGGTGCGCCGGACGTCATTTGGTGCGGGTGACGTCATTTGGTCGGTATGATGTCAGGTGAGGTCTGTATGAGGTGATATGGTGTTTTTTACGTGATTTGGGGCGTTCTGCGTCCTTTGGTGCTCCGGACGTCATTTGGTGCGGGTGACGTCATTTGGTCGGTATGACGTCAGGTGAGGTCTGTATGAGGTCATATGGTGTTTTTTACGTGATATGGGGCGTTCTGCGTCCTTTGGTGCGCCGAACGTCATTTGGTGCGGGTGACGTCATTTGGTCGGTATGACATCAGGTGAGGTCTGTATGAGGTCATATGGTGTTTTTTACGTGATTTGGGGCGTTCTGCGTCGTTTGGTGCACCGGACGTCATTTGGTGCGGGTGACGTCATTTGGTCGGTATGACGTCAGGTGAGGTCTGTATGAGGTCATATGGTGTTTTTTACGTGATTTGGGGCGTTCTGCGTCCTTTGGTGCGCCGGACGTCATTTGGTGCGGGTGACGTCATTTGGTCGCTATGACGTCAGGTGAGGTCTGTATGAGGTCATATGGTGTTTTTTACGTGATTTGGGGCGTTCTGCGTCATTTGGAGCTGTGGACGTCATTTGGTGCGGGTGACGTCATTTGGTCGGTATGACGTCAGGTGAGGTCTGTATGAGGTCATATGGTGTTTTTTACGTGATTTGGGGCGTTCTGCGTCCTTTGGTGCGCCGGACGTCATTTGGTGCGGGTGACGTCATTTGGTCGGTATGACGTCAGGTGAGGTCTGTATGAGGTCATATGGTGTTTTTTACGTGATTTGGGGCGTTCTGCGTCCTTTGGTGCGCCGGACGTCATTTGGTGCGCCGGACGTCATTTGGTCGGTATGACGTCAGGTGAGGTCTGTATGAGGTCATATGGTGTTTTTTACGTGATTTGGGGCGTTCTGCGTCCTTTGGTGCGCCGGACGTCATTTGGTGCGGGTGACGTCATTTGGTCGGTATGACGTCAGGTGAGGTCTGTATGAGGTCATATGGTGTTTTTTACGTGATTTGGGGCGTTCTGCGTCCTTTGGTGCGCCGGACGTCATTTGGTGCGGGTGACGTCATTTGGTCGCTATGACGTCAGGTGAGGTCTGTATGAGGTCATATGGTGTTTTTTACGTGATTTGGGGCGTTCTGCGTCATTTGGAGCTGTGGACGTCATTTGGTGCGGGTGACGTCATTTGGTCGGTATGACGTCAGGTGAGGTCTGTATGAGGTCATATGGTGTTTTTTACGTGATTTGGGGCGTTCTGCGTCCTTTGGTGCGCCGGACGTCATTTGGTGCGGGTGACGTCATTTGGTCGCTAAGACGTCAGGTGAGGTCTGTATGAGGTCATATGGTGTTTTTTACGTGATTTGGGGCGTTCTGCGTCATTTGGTGCGCCGGACGTCATTTGGTGCGGGTGACGTCATTTGGTCGGTATGACGTCAGGTGAGGTCTGTATGAGGTCATATGGTGTTTTTTACGTGATTTGGGGCGTTCTGCGTCCTTTGGTGCGCCGGACGTCATTTGGTGCGGGTGACGTCATTTGGTCGGTATGATGTCAGGTGAGGTCTGTATGAGGTGATATGGTGTTTTTTACGTGATTTGGGGCGTTCTGCGTCATTTGGAGCTGTGGACGTCATTTGGTGCGGGTGACGTCATTTGGTCGGTATGACGTCAGGTGAGGTCTGTATGAGGTCATATGGTGTTTTTTACGTGATTTGGGGCGTTCTGCGTCCTTTGGTGCGCCGGACGTCATTTGGTGCGGGTGACGTCATTTGGTCGGTATGACATCAGGTGAGGTCTGTATGAGGTCATATGGTGTTTTTTACGTGATTTGGGGCGTTCTGCGTCATTTGGTGCACCGGACGTCATTTGGTGCGCCGGACGTCATTTGGTCGGTATGACGTCAGGTGAGGTCTGTATGAGGTCATATGGTGTTTTTTACGTGATTTGGGGCGTTCTGCGTCCTTTGGTGCGCCGGACGTCATTTGGTGCGGGTGACGTCATTTGGTCGCTATGACGTCAGGTGAGGTCTGTATGAGGTCATATGGTGTTTTTTACGTGATTTGGGGCGTTCTGCGTCATTTGGAGCTGTGGACGTCATTTGGTGCGGGTGACGTCATTTGGTCGGTATGACGTCAGGTGAGGTCTGTATGAGGTGATATGGTGTTTTTTACGTGATTTGGGGCGTTCTGCGTCATTTGGTGCGCTGGACGTCATTTGGTGCGCCGGACGTCATTTGGTGCGGGTGACGTCATTTGGTCGGTATGACGTCAGGTGAGGTCTGTATGAGGTCATATGGTGTTTTTTACGTGATTTGGGGCGTTCTGCGTCATTTGGTGCGCCGGACGTCATTTGGTGCGCCGGACGTCATTTGGTCGGTATGACGTCAGGTGAGGTCTGTATGAGGTCATATGGTGTTTTTTACGTGATTTGGGGCGTTCTGCGTCCTTTGGTGCGCCGGACGTCATTTGGTGCGGGTGACGTCATTTGGTCGGTATGACGTCAGGTGAGGTCTGTATGAGGTCATATGGTGTTTTTTACGTGATTTGGGGCGTTCTGCGTCATTTGGTGTGCCGGAAGTCATTTGGTGCGGGTGACGTCATTTGGTCGGTATGACATCAGGTGAGGTCTGTATGAGGTCATATGGTGTTTTGTACGTGATTTGGGGCGTTCTGCGTCATTTGGTGCGCCGGACGTCATTTGGTGCGCCGGACGTCATTTGGTCGGTATGACGTCAGGTGAGGTCTGTATGAGGTGATATGGTGTTTTTTACGTGATTTGGGGCGTTCTGCGTCACTTGGTGCGCCGGACGTCATTTGGTGCGGGTGACGTCATTTGGTCGGTATGACGTCAGGTGAGGTCTGTGTGAGGTCATATGATGTTTTTTACGTGATTTGGGGCGTTCTGCGTCATTTGGTGCGCCGGACGTCATTTGGTGCGGGTGACGTCATTTGGTCGGTATGACGTCAGGTGAGGTCTGTATGAGGTCATATGGTGTTTTGTACGTGATTTGGGGCGTTCTGCGTCATTTGGTGCGCCGGACGTCATTTGGTGCGGGTGACGTCATTTGGTCGGTATGACGTCAGGTGAGGTCTGTATGAGGTGATATGGTGTTTTTTACGTGATTTGGGGCGTTCTGCGTCACTTGGTGCGCCGGACGTCATTTGGTGCGGGTGACGTCATTTGGTCGGTATGACGTCAGGTGAGGTCTGTATGAGGTCATATGGTGTTTTTTACGTGATTTGGGGCGTTCTGCGTCCTTTGGTGCGCCGGACGTCATTTGGTGCGGGTGACGTCATTTGGTCGCTATGACGTCAGGTGAGGTCTGTATGAGGTCATATGGTGTTTTTTACGTGATTTGGGGCGTTCTGCGTCATTTAGAGCTGTGGACGTCATTTGGTGCGGGTGACGTCATTTGGTCGGTATGACGTCAGGTGAGGTCTGTATGAGGTCATATGGTGTTTTTTACGTGATTTGGGGCGTTCTGCGTCATTTGGTGCGCCGGACGTCATTTGGTGCGGGTGACGTCATTTGGTCGGTATGACGTCAGGTGAGGTCTGTATGAGGTCATATGGTGTTTTTTACGTGATTTGGGGCGTTCTGCGTCATTTGGTGCGCCGGACGTCATTTGGTGCGCCGGACGTCATTTGGTCGGTATGACGTCAGGTGAGGTCTGTATGAGGTGATATGGTGTTTTTTACGTGATTTGGGGCGTTCTGCGTCCTTTGGTGCGCCGGACGTCATTTGGTGCGGGTGACGTCATTTGGTCGGTATGACGTCAGGTGAGGTCTGTATGAGGTCATATGGTGTTTTTTACGTGATTTGGGGCGTTCTGCGTCCTTTGGTGCGCCGGACGTCATTTGGTGCGGGTGACGTCATTTGGTCGGTATGATGTCAGGTGAGGTCTGTATGAGGTGATATGGTGTTTTTTACGTGATTTGGGGCGTTCTGCGTCCTTTGGTGCTCCGGACGTCATTTGGTGCGGGTGACGTCATTTGGTCGGTATGACGTCAGGTGAGGTCTGTATGAGGTCATATGGTGTTTTTTACGTGATTTGGGGCGTTCTGCGTCCTTTGGTGCGCCGAACGTCATTTGGTGCGGGTGACGTCATTTGGTCGGTATGACATCAGGTGAGGTCTGTATGAGGTCATATGGTGTTTTTTACGTGATTTGGGGCGTTCTGCGTCATTTGGTGCACCGGACGTCATTTGGTGCGGGTGACGTCATTTGGTCGGTATGACGTCAGGTGAGGTCTGTATGAGGTCATATGGTGTTTTTTACGTGATTTGGGGCGTTCTGCGTCCTTTGGTGCGCCGGACGTCATTTGGTGCGAGTGACGTCATTTGGTCGGTATGACGTCAGGTGAGGTCTGTATGAGGTCATATGGTGTTTTTTACGTGATTTGGGGCGTTCTGCGTCATTTGGAGCTGTGGACGTCATTTGGTGCGGGTGACGTCATTTGGTCGGTATGACGTCAGGTGAGGTCTGTATGAGGTCATATGGTGTTTTTTACGTGATTTGGGGCGTTCTGCGTCCTTTGGTGCACCGGACGTCATTTGGTGCGGGTGACGTCATTTGGTCGGTATGACGTCAGGTGAGGTCTGTATGAGGTCATATGGTGTTTTTTACGTGATTTGGGGCGTTCTGCGTCATTTGGTGCGCCGGACGTCATTTGGTGCGCCGGACGTCATTTGGTCGGTATGACGTCAGGTGAGGTCTGTATGAGGTCATATGGTGTTTTTTACGTGATTTGGGGCGTTCTGCGTCCTTTGGTGCGCCGGACGTCATTTGGTGCTTGTGGTGTCATTTGGTCGGTATGATGCCAGGTGAGGTCTGTATGAGGTGATATGGTGTTTTTTACGTGATTTGGGGCGTTCTGCGTCCTTTGGTGCTCCGGACGTCATTTGGTGCGGGTGACGTCATTTGGTCGGTATGACGTCAGGTGAGGTCTGTATGAGGTCATATGGTGTTTTTTACGTGATTTGGGGCGTTCTGCGTCCTTTGGTGCGCCGGACGTCATTTGGTGCGGGTGACGTCATTTGGTCGGTATGACGTCAGGTGAGGTCTGTATGAGGTGATATGGTGTTTTTTACGTGATTTGGGGCGTTCTGCGTCCTTTGGTGCGCCGGACGTCATTTGGTGCGGGTGACGTCATTTGGTCGGTATGACGTCAGGTGAGGTCTGTATGAGGTCATATGGTGTTTTTTACGTGATTTGGGGCGTTCTGCGTCCTTTGGTGCGCCGGACGTCATTTGGTGCGGGTGACGTCATTTGGTCGGTATGACGTCAGGTGAGGTCTGTATGAGGTCATATGGTGTTTTTTACGTGATTTGGGGCGTTCTGCGTCCTTTGGTGCGCCGGACGTCATTTGGTGCGGGTGACGTCATTTGGTCGGTATGATGTCAGGTGAGGTCTGTATGAGGTGATATGGTGTTTTTTACGTGATTTGGGGCGTTCTGCGTCCTTTGGTGCGCCGAACGTCATTTGGTGCGGGTGACGTCATTTGGTCGGTATGACGTCAGGTGAGGTCTGTATGAGGTCATATGGTGTTTTTTACGTGATTTGGGGCGTTCTGCGTCCTTTGGTGCGCCGGACGTCATTTGGTGTGCATGACGTCATTTGGTCGGTATGACATCAGGTGAGGTCTGTATGAGGTCATATGGTGTTTTGTACGTGATTTGGGGCGTTCTGCGTCATTTGGTGCGCCGGACGTCATTTGGTGCGCCGGACGTCATTTGGTCGGTATGACGTCAGGTGAGGTCTGTATGAGGTGATATGGTGTTTTTTACGTGATTTGGGGCGTTCTGCGTCACTTGGTGCGCCGGACGTCATTTGGTGCGGGTGACGTCATTTGGTCGGTATGACGTCAGGTGAGGTCTGTGTGAGGTCATATGATGTTTTTTACGTGATTTGGGGCGTTCTGCGTCATTTGGTGCGCCGGACGTCATTTGGTGCGGGTGACGTCATTTGGTCGGTATGACGTCAGGTGAGGTCTGTATGAGGTCATATGGTGTTTTTTACGTGATTTGGGGCGTTCTGCGTCATTTGGTGCGCCGGACGTCATTTGGTGCGGGTGACGTCATTTGGTCGGTATGACGTCAGGTGAGGTCTGTATGAGGTGATATGGTGTTTTTTACGTGATTTGGGGCGTTCTGCGTCACTTGGTGCGCCGGACGTCATTTGGTGCGGGTGACGTCATTTGGTCGGTATGACGTCAGGTGAGGTCTGTATGAGGTCATATGGTGTTTTTTACGTGATTTGGGGCGTTCTGCGTCCTTTGGTGCGCCGGACGTCATTTGGTGCGGGTGACGTCATTTGGTCGCTATGACGTCAGGTGAGGTCTGTATGAGGTCATATGGTGTTTTTTACGTGATTTGGGGCGTTCTGCGTCATTTAGAGCTGTGGACGTCATTTGGTGCGGGTGACGTCATTTGGTCGGTATGACGTCAGGTGAGGTCTGTATGAGGTCATATGGTGTTTTTTACGTGATTTGGGGCGTTCTGCGTCATTTGGTGCGCCGGACGTCATTTGGTGCGGGTGACGTCATTTGGTCGGTATGACGTCAGGTGAGGTCTGTATGAGGTCATATGGTGTTTTTTACGTGATTTGGGGCGTTCTGCGTCATTTGGTGCGCCGGACGTCATTTGGTGCGCCGGACGTCATTTGGTCGGTATGACGTCAGGTGAGGTCTGTATGAGGTGATATGGTGTTTTTTACGTGATTTGGGGCGTTCTGCGTCCTTTGGTGCGCCGGACGTCATTTGGTGCGGGTGACGTCATTTGGTCGGTATGACGTCAGGTGAGGTCTGTATGAGGTCATATGGTGTTTTTTACGTGATTTGGGGCGTTCTGCGTCCTTTGGTGCGCCGGACGTCATTTGGTGCGGGTGACGTCATTTGGTCGGTATGATGTCAGGTGAGGTCTGTATGAGGTGATATGGTGTTTTTTACGTGATTTGGGGCGTTCTGCGTCCTTTGGTGCGCCGGACGTCATTTGGTGCGGGTGACGTCATTTGGTCGGTATGACGTCAGGTGAGGTCTGTATGAGGTCATATGGTGTTTTTTACGTGATTTGGGGCGTTCTGCGTCATTTGGAGCTGTGGACGTCATTTGGTGCGGGTGACGTCATTTGGTCGGTATGACGTCAGGTGAGGTCTGTATGAGGTCATATGGTGTTTTTTACGTGATTTGGGGCGTTCTGCGTCCTTTGGTGCGCCGGACGTCATTTGGTGCGGGTGACGTCATTTGGTCGGTATGACGTCAGGTGAGGTCTGTATGAGGTCATATGGTGTTTTTTACGTGATTTGGGGCGTTCTGCGTCCTTTGGTGCGCCGGACGTCATTTGGTGCGAGTGACGTCATTTGGTCGGTATGACGTCAGGTGAGGTCTGTATGAGGTCATATGGTGTTTTTTACGTGATTTGGGGCGTTCTGCGTCATTTGGAGCTGTGGACGTCATTTGGTGCGGGTGACGTCATTTGGTCGGTATGACGTCAGGTGAGGTCTGTATGAGGTCATATGGTGTTTTTTACGTGATTTGGGGCGTTCTGCGTCCTTTGGTGCACCGGACGTCATTTGGTGCGGGTGACGTCATTTGGTCGGTATGACGTCAGGTGAGGTCTGTATGAGGTCATATGGTGTTTTTTACGTGATTTGGGGCGTTCTGCGTCATTTGGTGCGCCGGACGTCATTTGGTGCGCCGGACGTCATTTGGTCGGTATGACGTCAGGTGAGGTCTGTATGAGGTCATATGGTGTTTTTTACGTGATTTGGGGCGTTCTGCGTCCTTTGGTGCGCCGGACGTCATTTGGTGCTTGTGGTGTCATTTGGTCGGTATGATGCCAGGTGAGGTCTGTATGAGGTGATATGGTGTTTTTTACGTGATTTGGGGCGTTCTGCGTCCTTTGGTGCTCCGGACGTCATTTGGTGCGGGTGACGTCATTTGGTCGGTATGACGTCAGGTGAGGTCTGTATGAGGTCATATGGTGTTTTTTACGTGATTTGGGGCGTTCTGCGTCCTTTGGTGCGCCGGACGTCATTTGGTGCGGGTGACGTCATTTGGTCGGTATGACGTCAGGTGAGGTCTGTATGAGGTGATATGGTGTTTTTTACGTGATTTGGGGCGTTCTGCGTCCTTTGGTGCGCCGGACGTCATTTGGTGCGGGTGACGTCATTTGGTCGGTATGACGTCAGGTGAGGTCTGTATGAGGTCATATGGTGTTTTTTACGTGATTTGGGGCGTTCTGCGTCCTTTGGTGCGCCGGACGTCATTTGGTGCGGGTGACGTCATTTGGTCGGTATGACGTCAGGTGAGGTCTGTATGAGGTCATATGGTGTTTTTTACGTGATTTGGGGCGTTCTGCGTCCTTTGGTGCGCCGGACGTCATTTGGTGCGGGTGACGTCATTTGGTCGGTATGATGTCAGGTGAGGTCTGTATGAGGTGATATGGTGTTTTTTACGTGATTTGGGGCGTTCTGCGTCCTTTGGTGCTCCGGACGTCATTTGGTGCGGGTGACGTCATTTGGTCGGTATGACGTCAGGTGAGGTCTGTATGAGGTCATATGGTGTTTTTTACGTGATTTGGGGCGTTCTGCGTCCTTTGGTGCGCCGGACGTCATTTGGTGTGCATGACGTCATTTGGTCGGTATGACATCAGGTGAGGTCTGTATGAGGTCATATGGTGTTTTTTACGTGATTTGGGGCGTTCTGCGTCATTTGGTGCACCGGACGTCATTTGGTGCGGGTGACGTCATTTGGTCGGTATGACGTCAGGTGAGGTCTGTATGAGGTCATATGGTGTTTTTTACGTGATTTGGGGCGTTCTGCGTCCTTTGGTGCGCCGGACGTCATTTGGTGCGGGTGACGTCATTTGGTCGCTATGACGTCAGGTGAGGTCTGTATGAGGTCATATGGTGTTTTTTACGTGATTTGGGGCGTTCTGCGTCATTTGGAGCTGTGGACGACATTTGGTGCGGGTGACGTCATTTGGTCGGTATGACGTCAGGTGAGGTCTGTATGAGGTGATATGGTGTTTTTTACGTGATTTGGGGCGTTCTGCGTCATCTGGTGCGCTGGACGTCATTTGGTGCGCCGGACGTCATTTGGTGCGGGTGACGTCATTTGGTCGGTATGACGTCAGGTGAGGTCTGTATGAGGTCATATGGTGTTTTTTACGTGATTTGGGGCGTTCTGCGTCATTTGGTGCGCCGGACGTCATTTGGTGCGCCGGACGTCATTTGGTCGGTATGACGTCAGGTGAGGTCTGTATGAGGTCATATGGTGTTTTTTACGTGATTTGGGGCGTTCTGCGTCATTTGGTGTGCCGGACGTCATTTGGTGCGGGTGACGTCATTTGGTCGGTATGACATCAGGTGAGGTCTGTATGAGGTCATATGGTGTTTTGTACGTGATTTGGGGCGTTCTGCGTCATTTGGTGCGCCGGACGTCATTTGGTGCGGCTGACGTCATTTGGTCGGTATGACGTCAGGTGAGGTCTGTATGATGTGATATGGTGTTTTTTACGTGATTTGGGGCGTTCTGCGTCACTTGGTGCGCCGGACGTCATTTGGTGCGGGTGACGTCATTTGGTCGGTATGACGTCAGGTGAGGTCTGTGTGAGGTCATATGATGTTTTTTACGTGATTTGGGGCGTTCTGCGTCATTTGGTGTGCCGGACGTCATTTGGTGCGGGTGACGTCATTTGGTCGGTATGACGTCAGGTGAGGTCTGTATGAGGTCATATGGTGTTTTGTACGTGATTTGGGGCGTTCTGCGTCATTTGGTGCGCCGGACGTCATTTGGTGCGGCTGACGTCATTTGGTCGGTATGACGTCAGGTGAGGTCTGTATGAGGTGATATGGTGTTTTTTTACGTGATTTGGGGCGTTCTGCGTCACTTGGTGCGCCGGACGTCATTTGGTGCGGGTGACGTCATTTGGTCGGTATGACGTCAGGTGAGGTCTGTGTGAGGTCATATGGTGTTTTTTACGTGATTTGGGGCGTTCTGCGTCATTTGGTGCACCGGACGTCATTTGGTGCGGGTGACGTCATTTGGTCGGTATGACGTCAGGTGAGGTCTGTATGAGGTCATATGGTGTTTTTTACGTGATTTGGGGCGTTCTGTGTCCTTTGGTGCGCCGGACGTCATTTGGTGCGCCGGACGTCATTTGGTCGCTATGACGTCAGGTGAGGTCTGTATGAGGTCATATGGTGTTTTTTACGTGATTTGGGGCGTTCTGCGTCATTTGGTGCACCGGACGTCATTTGGTGCGGGTGACGTCATTTGGTCGCTATGGACGTCAGGTGAGGTCTGTATGAGGTGATATGGTGTTTTTTACGTGATTTGGGGCGTTCTGCGTCCTTTGGTGCGCCGGACGTCATTTGGTCGGTATGACGTCAGGTGAGGTCTGTATGAGGTGATATGGTGTTTTTTACGTGATTTGGGGCGTTCTGCGTCATTTGGTGCGCCGGACGTCATTTGGTGCGGGTGACGTCATTTGGTCGGTATGACGTCAGGTGAGGTCTGTATGAGGTCATATGGTGTTTTTTACGTGATTTTGGGCGTTCTGCGTCCTTTGGTGCGCCGGACGTCATTTGGTGCGGGTGACGTCATTTGGTCGGTATGACGTCAGGTGAGGTCTGTATAAGGTCATATGGTGTTTTTTACGTGATTTGGGGCGTTCTGCGTCCTTTGGTGCGCCGGACGTCATTTGGTGCGGGTGACGTCATTTGGTCGGTATGACGTCAGGTGAGGTCTGTATGAGGTGATATGGTGTTTTTTACGTGATTTGGGGCGTTCTGCATCCTTTGGTGCGCCGGACGTCATTTGGTGCGGGTGACGTCATTTGGTCGGTATGACGTCAGGTGAGGACTGTATGAGGTGATATGGTGTTTTTTACGTGATTTGGGGCGTTCTGCGTCATTTGGTGCGCCGGACGTCATTTGGTGCGGGTGACGTCATTTGGTCGGTATGACATCAGGTGAGGTCTGTATGAGGTGATATGGTGTTTTTTACGTGATTTGGGGCGTTCTGCGTCCTTTGGTGCGCCGGACGTCATTTGGTGCGGGTGACGTCATTTGGTCGGTATGACGTCAGGTGAGGACTGTATGAGGTGATATGGTGTTTTTTACGTGATTTGGGGCGTTCTGCGTCATTTGGTGCGCCGGACGTCATTTGGTGCGGGTGACGTCATTTGGTCGGTATGAGGTCAGGTGAGGTCTGTATGAGGTCATATGGTGTTTTTTACGTGATTTGGGGCGTTCTGCGTCATTTGGAGCTGTGGACGTCATTTGGTGCGGGTGACGTCATTTGGTCGGTATGACGTCAGGTGAGGTCTGTATGAGGTCATATGGTGTTTTTTACGTGATTTGGGGCGTTCTGCGTCATTTGGTGCGCTGGACGTCATTTGGTGCGCCGGACGTCATTTGGTGCGGGTGACGTCATTTGGTCGGTATGACGTCAGGTGAGGTCTGTATGAGGTGATATGTTGTTTTTTTCGTGATTTGGGGCGTTCTGCGTCCTTTGGTGGGCCGGACGTCATTTGGTGCGGGTGACGTCATTTGGTCGGTATGACGTCAGGTGAGGTCTGTATGAGGTCATATGGTGTTTTTTACGTGATTTGGGGCGTTCTGCGTCCTTTGGTGCGCCGGACGTCATTTGGTGCGCCGGACGTCATTTGGTCGGTATGATGTCAGGTGAGGTCTGTATGAGGTGATATGGTGTTTTTTACGTGATTTGGGGCGTTCTGCGTCCTTTGGTGCGCCGGACGTCATTTGGTGCGGGTGACGTCATTTGGTCGGTATGACGTCAGGCGAGGTCTGTATGAGGTCATATGGTGTTTTTTACGTGATTTGGGGCGTTCTGCGTCCTTTGGTGCGCCGAACGTCATTTGGTGCAGGTGACGTCATTTGGTCGGTATGACATCAGGTGAGGTCTGTATGAGGTCATATGGTGTTTTTTACGTGATTTGGGGTGTTCTGCGTCGTTTGGTGCGCCGGACGTCATTTGGTGCGGGTGACGTCATTTGGTCGGTATGACGTCAGGTGAGGTCTGTATGATGTCATATGGTGTTTTTTACGTGATTTGGGGCGTTCTGTGTCCTTTGGTGCGCCGGACGTCATTTGGTGCGGGTGACGTCATTTGGTCGCTATGACGTCAGGTGAGGTCTGTATGAGGTCATATGGTGTTTTTTACGTGATTTGGGGCGTTCTGCGTCATTTGGTGCACCAGACGTCATTTGGTGCGGGTGACGTCATTTGGTCGGTATGACGTCAGGTGAGGTCTGTATGAGGTGATATGGTGTTTTTTACGTGATTTGGGGCGTTCTGCGTCATTTGGTGCGCCGGACGTCATTTGGTGCAGGTGACGTCATTTGGTCGGTATGACGTCAGGTGAGGTCTGTATGAGGTCATATGGTGTTTTTTACGTGATTTGGGGCGTTCTGCGTCACTTGGTGCGCCGGACGTCATTTGGTGCGGGTGACGTCATTTGGTCGGTATGACGTCAGGTGAGGTCTGTATGAGGTGATATGGTGTTTTTTACGTGATTTGGGGCGTTCTGTGTCCTTTGGTGCGCCGGACGTCATTTGGTTGCGGGTGACGTCATTTGGTCTGTATGACGTCAGGTGAGGTCTGTATGAGGTCATATGGTGTTTTTTTACGTGATTTGGGGCGTTCTGCGTCCTTTGGTGCGCCGGACGTCATTTGGTGCGGGTGACGTCATTTGGTCGGTATGACGTCAGGTGAGGTCTGTATGAGGTCATATGGTGTTTTTTACGTTATTTGGGGCGTTCTGCGTCATTTGGTGCGCCGGACGTCATTTGGTGCGCCGGACGTCATTTGGTCGGTATGACGTCAGGTGAGGTCTGTATGAGGTCATATGGTGTTTTTTACGTGATTTGGGGCGTTCTGCGTCCTTTGGTGCGCCGGACGTCATTTGGTGCGGGTGACGTCATTTGGTCGGTATGATGTCAGGTGAGGTCTGTATGAGGTGATATGGTGTTTTTTACGTGATTTGGGGCGTTCTGCGTCCTTTGGTGCTCCGGCCGTCATTTGGTGCGGGTGACGTCATTTGGTCGGTATGACGTCAGGTGAGGTCTGTATGAGGTCATATGGTGTTTTTTACGTGATTTGGGGCGTTCTGCGTCCTTTGGTGCTCCGGACGTCATTTGGTGCGGGTGACGTCATTTGGTCGGTATGACATCAGGTGAGGTCTGTATGAGGTCATATGGTGTTTTTTACGTGATTTGGGGCGTTCTGCGTCATTTGGTGCACCGGACGTCATTTGGTGCGGGTGACGTCATTTGGTCGGTATGACGTCAGGTGAGGTCTGTATGAGGTCATATGGTGTTTTTTACGTGATTTGTGGCGTTCTGCGTCATTTGGTGCGCCGGACGTCATTTGGTGCGGGTGACGTCATTTGGTCGGTATGACGTCAGGTGAGGTCTGTATGAGGTGATATGGTGTTTTGTACGTGATTTGGGGCGTTCTGCGTCATTTGGTGCGCCGGACGTCATTTGGTGCGGGTGACGTCATTTGGTCGGTATGACGTCAGGTGAGGTCTGTATGAGGTGATATGGTGTTTTTTACGTGATTTGGGGTGTTCTGCGTCATTTGGTGCGCCGGACGTCATTTGGTGCGGGTGACGTCATTTGGTCGGTATGACGTCAGGTGAGGTCTGTATGAGGTCATATGGTGTTTTTTACGTGATTTGGGGCGTTCTGCGTCATTTGGTGCGCCGGACGTCATTTGGTGCGGGTGACGTCATTTGGTCGGTATGACGTCAGGTGAGGTCTGTATGAGGTCATATGGTGTTTTTTACGTGATTTGGGGCGTTCTGTGTCCTTTGGTGCGCCGGACGTCATTTGGTGCGCCGGACGTCATTTGGTCGGTATGACGTCAGGTGAGGTCTGTATGAGGTCATATGGTGTTTTTTACGTGATTTGGGGCGTTCTGCGTCATTTGGTGCACCGGACGTCATTTGGTGCGGGTGACGTCATTTGGTCGGTATGACGTCAGGTGAGGTCTGTATGAGGTGATATGGTGTTTTTTACGTGATTTGGGGCGTTCTGCGTCATTTGGTGCGCCGGACGTCATTTGGTGCGCCGGACGTCATTTGGTCAGTATGACGTCAGGTGAGGTCTGTATGAGGTCATATGGTGTTTTTTACGTGATTTGGGGCATTCTGCGTCCTTTGGTGCGCCGGACGTCATTTGGTGCGTGTGACGTCATTTGGTCGGTATGACGTCAGGTGAGGTCTGTATGAGGTGATATGGTGTTTTTTACGTGATTTGGGGCGTTCTGCGTCATTTGGTGCGCCGGACGTCATTTGGTGCGGGTGACGTCATTTGGTCGGTATGACGTCAGGTGAGGTCTGTATGAGGTGATATGGTGTTTTTTACGTGATTTGGGGCGTTCTGCGTCCTTTGGTGCGCCGGACGTCATTTGGTGCGGGTGACGTCATTTGGTCGGTATGACGTCAGGTGAGGACTGTATGAGGTGATATGGTGTTTTTTACGTGATTTGGGGCGTTCTGCGTCCTTTGGTGCGCCGGACGTCATTTGGTGCGCCGGACGTCATTTGGTCGGTATGACGTCAGGTGAGGTCTGTATGAGGTCATATGGTGTTTTTTACGTGATTTGGGGCGTTCCGCGTCATTTGGTGCGCCGGACGTCATTTGGTGCGGGTGACGTCATTTGGTCGGTATGACGTCAGGTGAGGTCTGTATGAGGTCATATGGTGTTTTTTACGTGATTTGGGGCGTTCTGTGTCCTTTGGTGCGCCGGACGTCATTTGGTGCGCCGGACGTCATTTGGTCGCTATGACGTCAGGTGAGGTCTGTATGAGGTCATATGGTGTTTTTTACGTGATTTGGGGCGTTCTGCGTCATTTGGTGCACCGGACGTCATTTGGTGCGGGTGACGTCATTTGGTCGGTATGACGTCAGGTGAGGTCTGTATGAGGTCATATGGTGTTTTTTACGTGATTTGGGGCGTTCTGCGTCATTTGGTGCGCCGGACGTCATTTGGTGCGGGTGACGTCATTTGGTCGGTATGACGCCAGGTGAGGTCTGTATGAGGTCATATGGTGTTTTTTACGTGATTTGGGGCGTTCTGTGTCCTTTGGTGCGCCGGACGTCATTTGGTGCGGGTGACGTCATTTGGTCGCTATGACGTCAGGTGAGGTCTGTATGAGGTCATATGGTGTTTTTTACGTGATTTGGGGCGTTCTGCGTCATTTGGTGCACCAGACGTCATTTGGTGCGCCGGACGTCATTTGGTCGGTATGACGTCAGGTGAGGTCTGTATGAGGTGATATGGTGTTTTTTACGTGATTTGGGGCGTTCTGCGTCATTTGGTGCGCCGGACGTCATTTGGTGCGGGTGACGTCATTTGGTCGGTATGACGTCAGGTGAGGTCTGTATGAGGTCATATGGTGTTTTTTACGTGATTTGGGGCGTTCTGCGTCACTTGGTGCGCCGGACGTCATTTGGTGCGGGTGACGTCATTTGGTCGGTATGACGTCAGGTGAGGTCTGTATGAGGTGATATGGTGTTTTTTACGTGATTTGGGGCGTTCTGTGTCCTTTGGTGCGCCGGACGTCATTTGGTGCGGGTGACGTCATTTGGTCGGTATGACGTCAGGTGAGGTCTGTATGAGGTCATATGGTGTTTTTTACGTGATTTGGGGCGTTCTGCGTCCTTTGGTGCGCCGGACGTCATTTGGTGCGGGTGACGTCATTTGGTCGGTATGACGTCAGGTGAGGTCTGTATGAGGTCATATGGTGTTTTTTACGTGATTTGGGGCGTTCTGCGTCATTTGGTGCGCCGGACGTCATTTGGTGCGGGTGACGTCATTTGGTCGGTATGACGTCAGGTGAGGTCTGTATGAGGTCATATGGTGTTTTTTACGTGATTTGGGGCGTTCTGCGTCCTTTGGTGCGCCGGACGTCATTTGGTGCGGGTGACGTCATTTGGTCGGTATGATGTCAGGTGAGGTCTGTATGAAGTGATATGGTGTTTTTTACGTGATTTGGGGCGTTCTGCGTCCTTTGGTGCTCCGGACGTCATTTGGTGCGGGTGACGTCATTTGGTCGGTATGACGTCAGGTGAGGTCTGTATGAGGTCATATGGTGTTTTTTACGTGATTTGGGGCGTTCTGCGTCATTTGGTGCGCCGGACGTCATTTGGTGCGCCGGACGTCATTTGGTCGGTATGACGTCAGGTGAGGTCTGTATGAGGTCATATGGTGTTTTTTACGTGATTTGGGGCGTTCTGCGTCCTTTGGTGCGCCGGACGTCATTTGGTGCGGGTGACGTCATTTGGTCGCTATGACGTCAGGTGAGGTCTGTATGAGGTCATATGGTGTTTTTTACGTGATTTGGGGCGTTCTGCGTCACTTGGTGCGCCGGACGTCATTTGGTGCGGGTGACGTCATTTGGTCGGTATGACGTCAGGTGAGGTCTGTATGAGGTGATATGGTGTTTTTTACGTGATTTGGGGCGTTCTGCGTCATTTGGTGCGCCGGACGTCATTTAGTGCGCCGGACGTCATTTGGTCAGTATGACGTCAGGTGAGGTCTGTATGAGGTGTTATGGTGTTTTTTACGTGATTTGGGGCGTTCTGCGTCATTTGGTGCGCCGGACGTCATTTGGTGCGCCGGACGTCATTTGGTCGGTATGACGTCAGGTGAGGTCTGTATGAGGTCATATTGTGTTTTTTACGTGATTTGGGGCGTTCTGCGTCATTTGGTGCGCCGGACGTCATTTGGTGCGGGTGACGTCATTTGGTCGGTATGACGCCAGGTGAGGTCTGTATGAGGTCATATGGTGTTTTTTACGTGATTTGGGGCGTTCTGTGTCCTTTGGTGCGCCGGACGTCATTTGGTGCGTGTGACGTCATTTGGTCGGTATGACGTCAGGTGAGGTCTGTATGAGGTCATATGGTGTTTTTTACGTGATTTGGGGCGTTCTGCGTCACTTGGTGCGCCGGACGTCATTTGGTGCGGGTGACGTCATTTGGTCGGTATGACGTCAGGTGAGGTCTGTATGAGGTGATATGGTGTTTTTTACGTGATTTGGGGCGTTCTGCAGCATTTGGTGCGCCGGACGTCATTTGGTGCGGGTGACGTCATTTGGTCGGTATGACGTCAGGTGAGGTCTGTATGAGGTCATATGGTGTTTTTTACGTGATTTGGGGCGTTCTGCGTCCTTTGGTGCGCCGGACGTCATTTGGTGCGGGTGACGTCATTTGGTCGGTATGACGTCAGGTGAGGTCTGTATGAGGTCATATGGTGTTTTTTACGTGATTTGGGGCGTTCTGCGTCATTTGGTGCGCCGGACGTCATTTGGTGCGGGTGACGTCATTTGGTCGGTATGACGTCAGGTGAGGTCTGTATGAGGTCATATGGTGTTTTTTACGTGATTTGGGGCGTTCTGCGTCCTTTGGTGCGCCGGACGTCATTTGGTGCGGGTGACGTCATTTGGTCGGTATGATGTCAGGTGAGGTCTGTATGAGGTGATATGGTGTTTTTTACGTGATTTGGGGCGTTCTGCGTCCTTTGGTGCTCCGGACGTCATTTGGTGCGGGTGACGTCATTTGGTCGGTATGACGTCAGGTGAGGTCTGTATGAGGTCATATGGTGTTTTTTACGTGATTTGGGGCGTTCTGCGTCCTTTGGTGCTCCGGACGTCATTTGGTGCGGGTGACGTCATTTGGTCGGTATGACATCAGGTGAGGTCTGTATGAGGTCATATGGTGTTTTTTACGTGATTTGGGGCGTTCTGCGTCATTTGGTGCACCGGACGTCATTTGGTGCGGGTGACGTCATTTGGTCGGTATGACGTCAGGTGAGGTCTGTATGAGGTCATATGGTGTTTTTTACGTGATTTGGGGCGTTCTGCGTCCTTTGGTGCGCCGGACGTCATTTGGTGCGGGTGACGTCATTTGGTCGGTATGACGTCAGGTGAGGTCTGTATGAGGTCATATGGTGTTTTTTACGTGATTTGGGGCGTTCTGCGTCCTTTGGTGCGCCGGACGTCATTTGGTGCGGGTGACGTCATTTGGTCGCTATGACGTCAGGTGAGGTCTGTATGAGGTCATATGGTGTTTTTTACGTGATTTGGGGCGTTCTGCGTCATTTGGTGCGCCGGACGTCATTTGGTGCGGGTGACGTCATTTGGTCGGTATGACGTCAGGTGAGGTCTGTATGAGGTGATATGGTGTTTTGTACGTGATTTGGGGCGTTCTGCGTCATTTGGTGCGCCGGACGTCATTTGGTGCGGGTGACGTCATTTGGTCGGTATGACGTCAGGTGAGGTCTGTATGAGGTCATATGGTGTTTTTTACGTGATTTGGGGCGTTCTGTGTCCTTTGGTGCGCCGGACGTCATTTGGTGCGGGTGACGTCATTTGGTCGGTATGACGTCAGGTGAGGTCTGTATGAGGTCATATGGTGTTTTTTACGTGATTTGGGGCGTTCTGCGTCATTTGGTGCACCAGACGTCATTTGGTGCGCCGGACGTCATTTGGTCGGTATGACGTCAGGTGAGGTCTGTATGAGGTGATATGGTGTTTTTTACGTGATTTGGGGCGTTCTGCGTCATTTGGTGCGCCGGACGTCATTTGGTGCGGGTGACGTCATTTGGTCGGTATGACGTCAGGTGAGGTCTGTATGAGGTCATATGGTGTTTTTTACGTGATTTGGGGCGTTCTGCGTCACTTGGTGCGCCGGACGTCATTTGGTGCGGGTGACGTCATTTGGTCGGTATGACGTCAGGTGAGGTCTGTATGAGGTGATATGGTGTTTTTTACGTGATTTGGGGCGTTCTGTGTCCTTTGGTGCGCCGGACGTCATTTGGTGCGGGTGACGTCATTTGGTCGGTATGACGTCAGGTGAGGTCTGTATGAGGTCATATGGTGTTTTTTACGTGATTTGGGGCGTTCTGCGTCCTTTGGTGCGCCGGACGTCATTTGGTGCGGGTGACGTCATTTGGTCGGTATGACGTCAGGTGAGGTCTGTATGAGGTCATATGGTGTTTTTTACGTGATTTGGGGCGTTCTGCGTCATTTGGTGCGCCGGACGTCATTTGGTGCGGGTGACGTCATTTGGTCGGTATGACGTCAGGTGAGGTCTGTATGAGGTCATATGGTGTTTTTTACGTGATTTGGGGCGTTCTGCGTCCTTTGGTGCGCCGGACGTCATTTGGTGCGGGTGACGTCATTTGGTCGGTATGATGTCAGGTGAGGTCTGTATGAGGTGATATGGTGTTTTTTACGTGATTTGGGGCGTTCTGCGTCCTTTGGTGCTCCGGACGTCATTTGGTGCGGGTGACGTCATTTGGTCGGTATGACGTCAGGTGAGGTCTGTATGAGGTCATATGGTGTTTTTTACGTGATTTGGGGCGTTCTGCGTCATTTGGTGCGCCGGACGTCATTTGGTGCGCCGGACGTCATTTGGTCGGTATGACGTCAGGTGAGGTCTGTATGAGGTCATATGGTGTTTTTTACGTGATTTGGGGCGTTCTGCGTCCTTTGGTGCGCCGGACGTCATTTGGTGCGGGTGACGTCATTTGGTCGCTATGACGTCAGGTGAGGTCTGTATGAGGTCATATGGTGTTTTTTACGTGATTTGGGGCGTTCTGCGTCACTTGGTGCGCCGGACGTCATTTGGTGCGGGTGACGTCATTTGGTCGGTATGACGTCAGGTGAGGTCTGTATGAGGTGATATGGTGTTTTTTACGTGATTTGGGGCGTTCTGCGTCATTTGGTGCGCCGGACGTCATTTAGTGCGCCGGACGTCATTTGGTCAGTATGACGTCAGGTGAGGTCTGTATGAGGTGTTATGGTGTTTTTTACGTGATTTGGGGCGTTCTGCGTCATTTGGTGCGCCGGACGTCATTTGGTGCGCCGGACGTCATTTGGTCGGTATGACGTCAGGTGAGGTCTGTATGAGGTCATATTGTGTTTTTTACGTGATTTGGGGCGTTCTGCGTCATTTGGTGCGCCGGACGTCATTTGGTGCGGGTGACGTCATTTGGTCGGTATGACGCCAGGTGAGGTCTGTATGAGGTCATATGGTGTTTTTTACGTGATTTGGGGCGTTCTGTGTCCTTTGGTGCGCCGGACGTCATTTGGTGCGTGTGACGTCATTTGGTCGGTATGACGTCAGGTGAGGTCTGTATGAGGTCATATGGTGTTTTTTACGTGATTTGGGGCGTTCTGCGTCACTTGGTGCGCCGGACGTCATTTGGTGCGGGTGACGTCATTTGGTCGGTATGACGTCAGGTGAGGTCTGTATGAGGTGATATGGTGTTTTTTACGTGATTTGGGGCGTTCTGCAGCATTTGGTGCGCCGGACGTCATTTGGTGCGGGTGACGTCATTTGGTCGGTATGACGTCAGGTGAGGTCTGTATGAGGTCATATGGTGTTTTTTACGTGATTTGGGGCGTTCTGCGTCCTTTGGTGCGCCGGACGTCATTTGGTGCGGGTGACGTCATTTGGTCGGTATGACGTCAGGTGAGGTCTGTATGAGGTCATATGGTGTTTTTTACGTGATTTGGGGCGTTCTGCGTCATTTGGTGCGCCGGACGTCATTTGGTGCGGGTGACGTCATTTGGTCGGTATGACGTCAGGTGAGGTCTGTATGAGGTCATATGGTGTTTTTTACGTGATTTGGGGCGTTCTGCGTCCTTTGGTGCGCCGGACGTCATTTGGTGCGGGTGACGTCATTTGGTCGGTATGATGTCAGGTGAGGTCTGTATGAGGTGATATGGTGTTTTTTACGTGATTTGGGGCGTTCTGCGTCCTTTGGTGCTCCGGACGTCATTTGGTGCGGGTGACGTCATTTGGTCGGTATGACGTCAGGTGAGGTCTGTATGAGGTCATATGGTGTTTTTTACGTGATTTGGGGCGTTCTGCGTCCTTTGGTGCTCCGGACGTCATTTGGTGCGGGTGACGTCATTTGGTCGGTATGACATCAGGTGAGGTCTGTATGAGGTCATATGGTGTTTTTTACGTGATTTGGGGCGTTCTGCGTCATTTGGTGCACCGGACGTCATTTGGTGCGGGTGACGTCATTTGGTCGGTATGACGTCAGGTGAGGTCTGTATGAGGTCATATGGTGTTTTTTACGTGATTTGGGGCGTTCTGCGTCCTTTGGTGCGCCGGACGTCATTTGGTGCGGGTGACGTCATTTGGTCGGTATGACGTCAGGTGAGGTCTGTATGAGGTCATATGGTGTTTTTTACGTGATTTGGGGCGTTCTGCGTCCTTTGGTGCGCCGGACGTCATTTGGTGCGGGTGACGTCATTTGGTCGCTATGACGTCAGGTGAGGTCTGTATGAGGTCATATGGTGTTTTTTACGTGATTTGGGGCGTTCTGCGTCATTTGGTGCGCCGGACGTCATTTGGTGCGGGTGACGTCATTTGGTCGGTATGACGTCAGGTGAGGTCTGTATGAGGTGATATGGTGTTTTGTACGTGATTTGGGGCGTTCTGCGTCATTTGGTGCGCTGGACGTCATTTGGTGCGGGTGACGTCATTTGGTCGGTATGACGTCAGGTGAGGTCTGTATGAGGTCATATGGTGTTTTTTACGTGATTTGGGGCGTTCTGTGTCCTTTGGTGCGCCGGACGTCATTTGGTGCGGGTGACGTCATTTGGTCGGTATGACGTCAGGTGAGGTCTGTATGAGGTCATATGGTGTTTTTTACGTGATTTGGGGCGTTCTGCGTCATTTGGTGCACCGGACGTCATTTGGAGCGGGTGACGTCATTTGGTCGGTATGACGTCAGGTGAGGTCTGTATGAGGTGATATGGTGTTTTTTACGTGATTTGGGGCGTTCTGCGTCATTTGGTGCGCCGGACGTCATTTGGTGCGCCGGACGTCATTTGGTCAGTATGACGTCAGGTGAGGTCTGTATGAGGTGATATGGTGTTTTTTACGTGATTTGGGGCGTTCTGCGTCCTTTGGTGCGCCGGACGTCATTTGGTGCGTGTGACGTCATTTGGTCGGTATGACGTCAGGTGAGGTCTGTATGAGGTGATATGGTGTTTTTTACGTGATTTGGGGCGTTCTGCGTCATTTGGTGCGCCGGACGTCATTTGGTGCGGGTGACGTCATTTGGTCGGTATGACGTCAGGTGAGGTCTGTATGAGGTCATATGGTGTTTTTTACGTGATTTGGGGCGTTCTGCGTCCTTTGGTGCGCCGGACGTCATTTGGTGCGGGTGACGTCATTTGGTCGGTATGACGTCAGGTGAGGACTGTATGAGGTGATATGGTGTTTTTTACGTGATTTGGGGCGTTCTGCGTCATTTGGTGCGCCGGACGTCATTTGGTGCGCCGGACGTCATTTGGTCGGTATGACGTCAGGTGAGGTCTGTATGAGGTCATATGGTGTTTTTTACGTGATTTGGGGCGTTCCGCGTCATTTGGTGTGCCGGACGTCTTTTGGTGCGGGTGACGTCATTTGGTCGGTATGACGTCAGGTGAGGTCTGTATGAGGTCATATGGTGTTTTTTACGTGATTTGGGGCGTTCTGTGTCCTTTGGTGCGCCGGACGTCATTTGGTGCGCCGGACGTCATTTGGTCGCTATGACGTCAGGTGAGGTCTGTATGAGGTCATATGGTGTTTTTTACGTGATTTGGGGCGTTCTGCGTCATTTGGTGCGCCGGACGTCATTTGGTGCGGGTGACGTCATTTGGTCGGTATGACGTCAGGTGAGGTCTGTATGAAGTCATATGGTGTTTTTTACGTGATTTGGGGCGTTCTGCGTCCTTTGGTGCGCCGGACGTCATTTGGTGCGGGGTGACGTCATTTGGTCGGTATGACGTCAGGTGAGGTCTGTATGAGGTCATATGGTGTTTTTTACGTGATTTGGGGCGTTCTGTGTCCTTTGGTGCGCCGGACGTCATTTGGTGCGCCGGACGTCATTTGGTCGCTATGACGTCAGGTGAGGTCTGTATGAGGTCATATGGTGTTTTTTACGTGATTTGGGGCGTTCTGTGTCCTTTGGTGCGCCGGACGTCATTTGGTGCGCCGGACGTCATTTGGTCGCTATGACGTCAGGTGAGGTCTGTATGAGGTCATATGGTGTTTTTTACGTGATTTGGGGCGTTCTGCGTCATTTGGTGCGCCGGACGTCATTTGGTGCGGGTGACGTCATTTGGTCGGTATGACGTCAGGTGAGGTCTGTATGAGGTCATATGGTGTTTTTTACTTGATTTGGGGCGTTCTGCGTCATTTGGTGCGCCGGACGTCATTTGGTGCGCCGGACGTCATTTGGTCGGTATGACGTCAGGTGAGGTCTGTATGAGGTCATATGGTGTTTTTTACGTGATTTGGGGCGTTCTGCGTCCTTTGGTGCGCCGGACGTCATTTGGTGCGCCGGACGTCATTTGGTCGGTATGATGTCAGGTGAGGTCTGTATGAGGTCATATGGTGTTTTTTACGTGATTTGGGGCGTTCTGCGTCATTTGGTGCGCCGGACGTCATTTGGTGCGGGTGACGTCATTTGGTCGCTATGACGTCAGGTGAGGTCTGTATGAGGTGATATGGTGTTTTTTACGTGATTTGGGGCGTTCTGTGTCCTTTGGTGCGCCGGACGTCATTTGGTGTGGGTGACGTCATTTGGTCGCTATGACGTCAGGTGAGGTCTGTATGAGGTCATATGGTGTTTTTTACGTGATTTGGGGCGTTCTGCGTCATTTGGTGCACCAGACGTCATTTGGTGCGGGTGACGTCATTTGGTCGGTATGACGTCAGGTGAGGTCTGTATGAGGTGATATGGTGTTTTTTACGTGATTTGGGGCGTTCTGCGTCATTTGGTGCGCCGGACGTCATTTGGTGCGGGTGACGTCATTTGGTCGGTATGACGTCAGGTGAGGTCTGTATGAGGTCATATGGTGTTTTTTACGTGATTTGGGGCGTTCTGCGTCACTTGGTGCGCCGGACGTCATTTGGTGCGGGTGACGTCATTTGGTCGGTATGACGTCAGGTGAGGTCTGTATGAGGTGATATGGTGTTTTTTACGTGATTTGGGGCGTTCTGTGTCCTTTGGTGCGCCGGACGTCATTTGGTGCGGGTGACGTCATTTGGTCGGTATGACGTCAGGTGAGGTCTGTATGAGGTCATATGGTGTTTTTTACGTGATTTGGGGCGTTCTGCGTCCTTTGGTGCGCCGGACGTCATTTTTGTGCGGGTGACGTCATTTGGTCGGTATGACGTCAGGTGAGGTCTGTATGAGGTCATATGGTGTTTTTTACGTGATTTGGGGCGTTCTGCGTCATTTGGTGCGCCGGACGTCATTTGGTGCGGGTGACGTCATTTGGTCGGTATGACGTCAGGTGAGGTCTGTATGAGGTCATATGGTGTTTTTTACGTGATTTGGGGCGTTCTGCGTCCTTTGGTGCACCGGACGTCATTTGGTGCGGGTGACGTCATTTGGTCGCTATGACGTCAGGTGAGGTCTGTATGAGGTCATATGGTGTTTTTTACGTGATTTGGGGCGTTCTGCGTCCTTTGGTGCTCCGGACGTCATTTGGTGCGGGTGACGTCATTTGGTCGGTATGACGTCAGGTGAGGTCTGTATGAGGTCATATGGTGTTTTTTACGTGATTTGGGGCGTTCTGCGTCCTTTGGTGCTCCGGACGTCATTTGGTGCGGGTGACGTCATTTGGTCGGTATGACATCAGGTGAGGTCTGTATGAGGTCATATGGTGTTTTTTACGTGATTTGGGGCGTTCTGCGTCATTTGGTGCACCGGACGTCATTTGGTGCGGGTGACGTCATTTGGTCGGTATGACGTCAGGTGAGGTCTGTATGAGGTGATACGGTGTTTTTTACGTGATTTGGGGCGTTCTGCGTCATTTGGTGCGCCGGACGTCATTTGGTGCGCCGGACGTCATTTGGTCGGTATGACGTCAGGTGAGGTCTGTATGAGGTCATATGGTGTTTTTTACGTGATTTGGGGCGTTCTGCGTCCTTTGGTGCGCCGGACGTCATTTGGTGCGGGTGACGTCATTTGGTCGCTATGACGTCAGGTGAGGTCTGTCTGAGGTGATATGGTGTTTTTTACGTGATTTGGGGCGTTCTGCGTCCTTTGGTGCGCCGGACGTCATTTGGTGCGGGTGACGTCATTTGGTCGGTATGACGTCAGGTGAGGTCTGTATGAGGTGATATGGTGTTTTGTACGTGATTTGGGGCGTTCTGCGTCATTTGGTGCGCCGGACGTCATTTGGTGCGGGTGACGTCATTTGGTCGGTATGACGTCAGGTGAGGTCTGTATGAGGTCATATGGTGTTTTTTACGTGATTTGGGGCGTTCTGCGTCCTTTGGTGCGCCGGACGTCATTTGGTGCGGGTGACGTCATTTGGTCGGTATGACGTCAGGTGAGGACTGTATGAGGTGATATGGTGTTTTTTACGTGATTTGGGGCGTTCTGCGTCATTTGGTGCGCCGGACGTCATTTGGTGCGCCGGACGTCATTTGGTCGGTATGACGTCAGGTGAGGTCTGTATGAGGTCATATGGTGTTTTTTACGTGATTTGGGGCGTTCCGCGTCATTTGGTGTGCCGGACGTCTTTTGGTGCGGGTGACGTCATTTGGTCGGTATGACGTCAGGTGAGGTCTGTATGAGGTCATATGGTGTTTTTTACGTGATTTGGGGCGTTCTGTGTCCTTTGGTGCGCCGGACGTCATTTGGTGCGCCGGACGTCATTTGGTCGCTATGACGTCAGGTGAGGTCTGTATGAGGTCATATGGTGTTTTTTACGTGATTTGGGGCGTTCTGCGTCATTTGGTGCGCCGGACGTCATTTGGTGCGGGTGACGTCATTTGGTCGGTATGACGTCAGGTGAGGTCTGTATGAAGTCATATGGTGTTTTTTACGTGATTTGGGGCGTTCTGCGTCCTTTGGTGCGCCGGACGTCATTTGGTGCGGGTGACGTCATTTGGTCGGTATGACGTCAGGTGAGGTCTGTATGAGGTCATATGGTGTTTTTTACGTGATTTGGGGCGTTCTGTGTCCTTTGGTGCGCCGGACGTCATTTGGTGCGCCGGACGTCATTTGGTCGCTATGACGTCAGGTGAGGTCTGTATGAGGTCATATGGTGTTTTTTACGTGATTTGGGGCGTTCTGTGTCCTTTGGTGCGCCGGACGTCATTTGGTGCGCCGGACGTCATTTGGTCGCTATGACGTCAGGTGAGGTCTGTATGAGGTCATATGGTGTTTTTTACGTGATTTGGGGCGTTCTGCGTCATTTGGTGCGCCGGACGTCATTTGGTGCGGGTGACGTCATTTGGTCGGTATGACGTCAGGTGAGGTCTGTATGAGGTCATATGGTGTTTTTTACTTGATTTGGGGCGTTCTGCGTCATTTGGTGCGCCGGACGTCATTTGGTGCGCCGGACGTCATTTGGTCGGTATGACGTCAGGTGAGGTCTGTATGAGGTCATATGGTGTTTTTTACGTGATTTGGGGCGTTCTGCGTCCTTTGGTGCGCCGGACGTCATTTGGTGCGCCGGACGTCATTTGGTCGGTATGATGTCAGGTGAGGTCTGTATGAGGTCATATGGTGTTTTTTACGTGATTTGGGGCGTTCTGCGTCATTTGGTGCGCCGGACGTCATTTGGTGCGGGTGACGTCATTTGGTCGCTATGACGTCAGGTGAGGTCTGTATGAGGTGATATGGTGTTTTTTACGTGATTTGGGGCGTTCTGTGTCCTTTGGTGCGCCGGACGTCATTTGGTGTGGGTGACGTCATTTGGTCGCTATGACGTCAGGTGAGGTCTGTATGAGGTCATATGGTGTTTTTTACGTGATTTGGGGCGTTCTGCGTCATTTGGTGCACCAGACGTCATTTGGTGCGGGTGACGTCATTTGGTCGGTATGACGTCAGGTGAGGTCTGTATGAGGTGATATGGTGTTTTTTACGTGATTTGGGGCGTTCTGCGTCATTTGGTGCGCCGGACGTCATTTGGTGCGGGTGACGTCATTTGGTCGGTATGACGTCAGGTGAGGTCTGTATGAGGTCATATGGTGTTTTTTACGTGATTTGGGGCGTTCTGCGTCACTTGGTGCGCCGGACGTCATTTGGTGCGGGTGACGTCATTTGGTCGGTATGACGTCAGGTGAGGTCTGTATGAGGTGATATGGTGTTTTTTACGTGATTTGGGGCGTTCTGTGTCCTTTGGTGCGCCGGACGTCATTTGGTGCGGGTGACGTCATTTGGTCGGTATGACGTCAGGTGAGGTCTGTATGAGGTCATATGGTGTTTTTTACGTGATTTGGGGCGTTCTGCGTCCTTTGGTGCGCCGGACGTCATTTTTGTGCGGGTGACGTCATTTGGTCGGTATGACGTCAGGTGAGGTCTGTATGAGGTGATATGGTGTTTTTTACGTGATTTGGGGCGTTCTGCGTCATTTGGTGCGCCGGACGTCATTTGGTGCGGGTGACGTCATTTGGTCGGTATGACGTCAGGTGAGGTCTGTATGAGGTCATATGGTGTTTTTTACGTGATTTGGGGCGTTCTGCGTCCTTTGGTGCACCGGACGTCATTTGGTGCGGGTGACGTCATTTGGTCGCTATGACGTCAGGTGAGGTCTGTATGAGGTCATATGGTGTTTTTTACGTGATTTGGGGCGTTCTGCGTCCTTTGGTGCTCCGGACGTCATTTGGTGCGGGTGACGTCATTTGGTCGGTATGACGTCAGGTGAGGTCTGTATGAGGTCATATGGTGTTTTTTACGTGATTTGGGGCGTTCTGCGTCCTTTGGTGCTCCGGACGTCATTTGGTGCGGGTGACGTCATTTGGTCGGTATGACATCAGGTGAGGTCTGTATGAGGTCATATGGTGTTTTTTACGTGATTTGGGGCGTTCTGCGTCATTTGGTGCACCGGACGTCATTTGGTGCGGGTGACGTCATTTGGTCGGTATGACGTCAGGTGAGGTCTGTATGAGGTGATACGGTGTTTTTTACGTGATTTGGGGCGTTCTGCGTCATTTGGTGCGCCGGACGTCATTTGGTGCGCCGGACGTCATTTGGTCGGTATGACGTCAGGTGAGGTCTGTATGAGGTCATATGGTGTTTTTTACGTGATTTGGGGCGTTCTGCGTCCTTTGGTGCGCCGGACGTCATTTGGTGCGGGTGACGTCATTTGGTCGCTATGACGTCAGGTGAGGTCTGTCTGAGGTGATATGGTGTTTTTTACGTGATTTGGGGCGTTCTGCGTCCTTTGGTGCGCCGGACGTCATTTGGTGCGGGTGACGTCATTTGGTCGGTATGACGTCAGGTGAGGTCTGTATGAGGTGATATGGTGTTTTGTACGTGATTTGGGGCGTTCTGCGTCATTTGGTGCGCCGGACGTCATTTGGTGCGGGTGACGTCATTTGGTCGGTATGACGTCAGGTGAGGTCTGTATGAGGTGTTATGGTGTTTTTTACGTGATTTGGGGCGTTCTGCGTCATTTGGTGCGCCGGACGTCATTTGGTGCGGGTGACGTCATTTGGTCGGTATGACGTCAGGTGAGGTCTGTATGAGGTGATATGGTGTTTTTTACGTGATTTGGGGCGTTCTGCGTCATTTGGTGCACTGGACGTCATTTGGTGCGGGTGACGTCATTTGGTCGGTATGACGTCAGGTGAGGTCTGTATGAGGTGATATGGTGTTTTTTACGTGATTTGGGGCGTTCTGCGTCATTTGGTGCGCCGGACGTCATTTGGTGCGCCGGACGTCATTTGGTCAGTATGACGTCAGGTGAGGTCTGTATGAGGTGATATGGTGTTTTTTACGTGATTTGGGGCGTTCTGCGTCCTTTGGTGCGCCGGACGTCATTTGGTGCGTGTGACGTCATTTGGTCGGTATGACGTCAGGTGAGGTCTGTATGAGGTGATATGGTGTTTTTTACGTGATTTGGGGCGTTCTGCGTCATTTGGTGCGCCGGATGTCATTTGGTGCGGGTGACGTCATTTGGTCGGTATGACGTCAGGTGAGGTCTGTATGAGGTCATATGGTGTTTTTTACGTGATTTGGGGCGTTCTGCGTCCTTTGGTGCGCCGGACGTCATTTGGTGCGGGTGACGTCATTTGGTCGGTATGACGTCAGTTGAGGACTGTATGAGGTGATATGGTGTTTTTTACGTGATTTGGGGCGTTCTGCGTCATTTGGTGCGCCGGACGTCATTTGGTGCGCCGGACGTCATTTGGTCGGTATGACGTCAGGTGAGGTCTATATGAGGTCATATGGTGTTTTTTACGTGATTTGGGGCGTTCTGCGTCGTTTGGTGCGCCGGACGTCATTTGGTGCGGGTGACGTCATTTGGTCGGTATGACGTCAGGTGAGGTCTGTATGAGGTCATATGGTGTTTTTTACGTGATTTGGGGCGTTCTGTGTCCTTTGGTGCGCCGGACGTCATTTGGTGCGCCGGACGTCATTTGGTCGCTATGACGTCAGGTGAGGTCTGTATGAGGTCATATGGTGTTTTTTACGTGATTTGGGGCGTTCTGCGTCATTTGGTGCACCGGACGTCATTTGGTGCGGGTGACGTCATTTGGTCGGTATGACGTCAGGTGAGGTCTGTATGAGGTCATATGGTTTTTTTTTTGTGATTTGGGGCGTTCTGCGTCATTTGGTGCGCCGGACGTCATTTGGTGCGCCGGACGTCATTTGGTCAGTATGACGTCAGGTGAGGTCTGTGTGAGGTGTTATGGTGTTTTTTACGTGATTTGGGGCGTTCTGCGTCATTTGGTGCGCCGGACGTCATTTGGTGCGGGTGACGTCATTTGGTCGGTATGACGTCAGGTGAGGTCTGTATGAGGTCATATTGTGTTTTTTACGTGATTTGGGGCGTTCTGCGTCATTTGGTGCGCCGGACGTCATTTGGTGCGGGTGACGTCATTAGGTCGGTATGACGCCAGGTGAGGTCTGTATGAGGTCATATGGTGTTTTTTACGTGATTTGGGGCGTTCTGCGTCATTTGGTGCGCCGGACGTCATTTGGTGCGGGTGACGTCATTTGGTCGGTATGACGTCAGGTGAGGTCTGTATGAGGTCATATGGTGTTTTTTACGTGATTTGGGGCGTTCTGCGTCATTTGGTGCGCCGGACGTCATTTGGTGCGGGTGACGTCATTTGGTCGGTATGACGTCAGGTGAGGTCTGTATGAGGTCATATGGTGTTTTTTACTTGATTTGGGGCGTTCTGCGTCATTTGGTGCGCCGGACGTCATTTGGTGCGGGTGACGTCATTTGGTCGGTATGACGTCAGGTGAGGTCTGTATGAGGTCATATGGTGTTTTTTACGTGATTTGGGGCGTTCTGCGTCCTTTGGTGCGCCGGACGTCATTTGGTGCGCCGGACGTCATTTGATCGGTATGACGTCAGGTGAGGTCTGTATGAGGTCATATGGTGTTTTTTACGTGATTTGGGGCGTTCTGCGTCATTTGGTGCGCCGGACGTCATTTGGTGCGGGTGACGTCATTTGGTCGCTATGACGTCAGGTGAGGTCTGTATGAGGTGATATGGTGTTTTTTACGTGATTTGGGGCGTTCTGCGTCCTTTGGTGCACCAGACGTCATTTGGTGCGGGTGACGTCATTTGGTCGGTATGACGTCAGGTGAGGTCTGTATGAGGTCATATGGTGTTTTTTACGTGATTTGGGGCGTTCTGTGTTCTTTGGTGCGCCGGACGTCATTTGGTGCGGGTGACGTCATTTGGTCGGTATGACGTCAGGTGAGGACTGTATGAGGTGATATGGTGTATTTTACGTGATTTGGGGCGTTCTGCGTCCTTTGGTGCGCCGAACGTCATTTGGTGCGGGTGACGTCATTTGGTCGGTATGACATCAGGTGAGGTCTGTATGAGGTCATATGGTGTTTTTTACGTGATTTGGGGCGTTCTGTGTTCTTTGGTGCGCCGGACGTCATTTGGTGCGGGTGACGTCATTTGGTCGGTATGACGTCAGGTGAGGTCTGTATGAGGTGATATGGTGTTTTTTACGTGATTTGGGGCGTTCTGCGTCCTTTGGTGCGCCGGACGTCATTTGGTGCGGGTGACGTCATTTGGTCGGTATGACGTCAGGTGAGGTCTGTATGAGGTCATATGGTGTTTTTTCCGTGATTTGGGGCGTTCTGCGTCATTTGGTGCGCCGGACGTCATTTGGTGCGGGTGACGTCATTTGGTCGGGATGACGTCAGGTGTGGTCTGTATGAGGTGATATGGTGTTTTTTACGTGATTTGTGGCGTTCTGCGTCTTTTGGTGCGTCGGAAGTCATTTGGTGCGGGTGACGTCATTTGGTCGGTATGACGTCAGGTGAGGTCTGTATGAGGTCATATGGTGTTTTTTACGTGATTTGGGGCGTTCTGCGTCCTTTGGTGCGCCGGACGTCATTTGGTTCGGGTGACGTCATTTGGTCGTTATGACGTCAGGTGAGGTCTGTATGAGGTCATATGGTGTTTTTTACGTGATTTGGGGCGTTCTGCGTCATTTGGTGCGCCGGACGTCATTTGGTGCGGGTGACGTCATTTGGTCGGTATGACGTCAGGTGAGGTCTGTATGAGGTCATATGGTGTTTTTTACGTGATTTGTGGCGATCTGCGTCATTTGGTGCGCCGGACGTCATTTGGGGCGGGTGACGTCATTTGGTCAGTATGACGTCAGGTGAGGTCAGTGTGAGGTCATATGGTGTTTTTTACGTGATTTGGGGCGTTCTGCGTCATTTGGTGCGCCGGACGTCATTTGGTGCGGGTGACGTCATTTGGTTGGTATGACGTCAGGTGAGGTCTGTATGAGGTGATATGGTGTTTTTTACGTGATTTGGGGCGTTCTGCGTCCTTTGGTGCGCCGGACGTCATTTGGTGCGCCGGACGTCATTTGGTCGGTATGACGTCAGGTGAGGTCTGTATGAGGTCATATGGTGTTTTTTACGTGATTTGGGGCGTTCTGCGTCATTTGGAGCTGTGGACGTCATTTGGTGCGGGTGACGTCATTTGGTCGGTATGACGTCAGGTGAGGTCTGTATGAGGTCATATGGTTTTTTTTTTGTGATTTGGGGCGTTCTGCGTCCTTTGGTGCGCCGGACGTCATTTGGTGCAGGTGACGTCATTTGGTCGGTATGACGTCAGGTGAGGTCTGTATGAGGTGATATGGTGTTTTTTACGTGATTTGGGGCGTTCTGCGTCCTTTGGTGCGCTGGACGTCATTTGGTGCGGGTGACGTCATTTGGTGCGGGTGACGTCATTTGGTCGGTATGACGTCAGGTGAGGTCTGTATGAGGTGATATGGGGTTTTTTACGTGATTTG
>NW_027638851.1:0-24246 GCF_951394365.1 Tetrao urogallus | reverse complement strand
TAACTCAACCCCAATTCCAACCCAACCCCCAACCCAACACCAACCCTAACCCAACCCCAATGCCAACCCAACCCCAACCTCAGCTCAATCCCAAAGCCAACTCAACCCCAACTCAACACCAACCTGAACCCCAATTCAATCCCAAACCAACCCAAAACCAAACCTCAACTCAATCCCAACCCTAACTCCAATCCAACCCCAATACCAACCTGGCCCCCAAACCAACACCAACCAACACCCAACACCCAACACCAACCCCAACCCCAACCCCAACCCAACCCCAAACCCAATCCCAACCCAACACCAACCCTAACCCAATCCCAAAGCCAACCCAACCCCAACTCAACACCAACCTGAACCCCAATTCAATCCCAAACCAACCCCAACCCCAATCCCAACTCAATCTCAACCCTAACCCTAACCCAACCCCAATACCAACCCAACACCAACACCAACCCCAACCCCAACTCAATCCCAACCCCAACCCAACCCCAAACCCAACCCCAACTCAATCCCAACCCTAACCCAAGCCCAATACCAACCAATACCCAACCCAACACCAACACCAACCCCAACCCCAACTCAATCCCAACCCTAACCCTACTCCAATGTCAACCCAACCCCAACTCAATCCCAACTCTAACTGAACCCCAATGCCAACCCAACCCCAACTCAACCCAACTCAACCCAACCCAACCCAATCCCAACCCAATCCCAACCCCAACCCAGCCCAACCCAATCCCAACCCAATCTCAACCCAACCCCAATCCCATCCATTCCATGGCTCTGTGATCTCAGGACTGAACTCAGATGCTGAGGAAAATGGGGAGGGAACAGTCCTCATCTTTCTGCAGGGCAGAACAACTGGGATATCAGGGCCGTGTGCTCCAGGGATGGTGGTTTGTTTTTCTTTTTTTTTTTTGCTTAGAGGTCCCCATAGAACAATTTTTGCTCACAAAAAGCATTTTTTTCCCGCGCACAAAGCCCTCATCTGGACACCAATGTCAATCTCCTTCAAATAAAACAAGGCTCTGTGCCGGCAACGGAGGAGTTGGCCGCGGTTCTATCATTAAATTACATTTCTACATAAACAAAACCCCAAAGCTTTTTATTTAGAGCAAAGAACAGAGCGTGGGGGGGCTTTACAGGACAGTGACTTTTTGGTGCAATGCCTTCAGATCAACGTGAATCCACGTGTGTCCATCCTCCTCTGGTGCACGATCCAGGGGCCCCGTGCTGCAACCCCCCATTGCCCAGCATGCTCAGAGTCAGGGGTAGGGGGGAGCATGGAGGTGGGCAGTGGGGTGCAGCGGGGGGCAGGAGGGCAGCAGGGCCAAGGGGGGGCCCTCCAAGGGCTGCCAGGGAGTTGGGAGGGGGCTGCTGCCTGCGGGATGGCACAGGGGTCAGGTAGGGGGGGGGCTGAAGGTGCCCACCCCACTGCAGACCCTCATGGGGGTGGGGGTGGGGGTGAAGGCACCCATCCCACTGCAGACCCTCGTGGGGCTGGGGGGGGGGGGGTGAAGGCACCCATCCCACTGCAGACCCTCGTGGGGCTGGGGGGGGGTGAAGGCACCCGTCCCCCTGCAGACCCTCATGGGGCTGGGGGGGGGTGAAGGCACCCATCCCACTGCAGACCCTCGTGGGGCTGGGGGTGGGGGTGAAGGCACCCATCCCACTGCAGACCCTCGTGGGGCTGGGGGGGAGCTGAAGGCACCCATCCCACTGCAGACCCTCGTGGGGCTGGGGGGGGGGTGAAGGCACCCATCCCACTGTAGACCCTGATGGGGCTGGGGGGGGGGTGAAGGCACCCGTCCCACTGCAGACCCTCGTGGGGCTGGGGGGGGGGGGTGAAGGCATCCATCCCACTGCAGACCCTCATGGGGGGGGGTTGAAGGCACCCATCCCACTGCAGACCCTCGTGGGGCTGGGGGTTAATGGGGAGGAGGTCCCTGCAGCCCCTGAGCACCACGCAGTGCCCTGAGACCCCTCCTTGGCTGTGCCCCCCCCCCCCCCCCCAAAAGGGTTCATCCCTCCCCCCCCCCCCCCCCCCCCCGAGCCCTCCTTACCGCAGCAGCCAGCATCCCATGAGCGAGGTCTGGGGGTACAGAGGTGCAGAGGGATCAGAGGGCCTGGGGGGGCTCCGAGGGGCTCTAAGAAGCTGGGGGGAGCAGCTGGGAGGTGCTGGGGGGGGGGGGGAGAGGGGGAGGGAGGAGCAGAGAGCAGAACATCACCCAGCATCCATTGGATGAGCTGGGTCATATTGGGGGAAGGGGGTTTGCACCCTTTTGGGGGGGTCTCCTGGGGAGGGTATCCCCATGGCTGCACGCTCCAGCCCTTCAGGATGACATTTGAGGGGGGGGGAGGTGATGCTGGGAAGCAGTACAGACCCCCCCCCCCCCCCCCTCCCCATGCAGGTCCAGCCCTTCTCCTACCTGTGCAGAGATGGGGGCTGCCGTGGCAGGGGGGGACAGGAGCCACTCACACCAGGAGCCTGCATGGGGGACCCTGCGTTGGGTTGGGGTGCACAAGGAGAGGCCGTGCCCCCTCCCCAGGCTCCTTTGCAGCCCCCAGCCCCTCCTCGGCCATAAGATGGGGGTCCTGCCCCCCTCTTCCCCCCCCTCCCCCCTCCAACCTGGGGGCTCTCACCTGCACCATTGGCCTCCATCCCCTGCCTGGCTTCACGTCGCCATTTGGCTCTTCTGTTGGAGAACCACACCTGGGGATGGGGGGAGGGAGAGGGGGGGATGGTGAGGTTGTGCCCCCTCTGTGCTCTGGATGCTGGGATGTGGCAAGGAGTGTGCAAGAGAGTGTGCCAAGGAGTGTGCGAGGATGTGCCGTGCAATGTGCCAAGGAGCGTGCAAGAGAGTGTGCCAAGGAGTGTGCAAGGATGTGCCGTGCAATGTGCCAACAAACGTGCAAGAGAGTGTGCAAGAACGTACCGTGCAATGTGCCAAGGAGCGTGCAAGAGAGTGTGCTAAGGAGTGTGCAAGGACGTGCCGTGCAACATGCAGGTGTGTGCCATGGAGTGTGCAAAATGCTTGTGCCCAAGACATGCACACGCAGCACAGGGTGCACAGTGGGGGGGTCTGTGCAACAAATGCGTGTGCAAAACAGACAGGTGGAACACAGGGGTGCAGAATGGGGGTCTGTGCAACACACACACGTGCAAAACAAGCATGTGCAGCACAGGGGTGTGCAATGGGGGCCTGTGCAACACACGCATGTACAAAGCAGCCATAAGCAACATAGCTGTGCACAATGCAGCTCTGTGCAAGGCATGCATGTGCAACACAGCCGTATGCAACACAGGGGTGTGCAATGGGGGCCTGTGCAACACACACGTGCAAAACAGAAACGTGCAACACAGGGGTGCATAATGGGGGTCTGTGCAACACATGCGTGTGCAAAGCAGGCACATGCAATGCAGGGGTGTGCAATGGGGGTCTGTGCAACACACGCATGTGCAAAACAGCCATAAGCAGCATAGCTGTGCACAATGCAGCTCTGTGCAAGGCATGCATGTGCAAAACAGCCGTATGCAACACAGGGGTGTGCAATGGGGGCCTGTGCAACACATGCGTGTGCAAAGCAGGCACATGCAACGCAGGAGTGCAGAATGGGGGTCCGTGCAACACACACACGTGCAAAACAAGCATAAGCAACACAGGGGTGTGCAATGGGGGCCTGTGCAACACACACATGTGCAACACAGTCGTATGCAACACAGGGGTGTGCAATGGGGGCCTGTGCAACACACACATGTGCAAAAAAGCCATAAGCAACACAGGGGTGCGCAGTGGGGGCGTGTGCAAGGCATGCATGTGCAACACAGCCGTATGCAACGCAGGGGTGTGCAACGGGGGCCTGTGCAACACACATACGTGCACCACAGGTGCGCCCAAGCACCATACTGGATGGTGATGTCTGGCAGCCGCGTGGCCGCAGCCAATCGTCCTCGTGTGCTGCTGTCTGGGTATTTTCCCCTTTGGAACTCTGCAGACGGGGTGCAATCAGCCCCCAGCCTTTGCATCCACCCCCCCCCCCCCCAACCCCCTTCCCAACCCAGTGAAGCCCAATGAGCGCCCACTGCAACGGACCCCCACCTTCCTCCAGGGCTTTGGATTGCTGCTGGGACAGCGTCGTCCTGCTGCGCTGCCTGCTGCGGCCTGGGGGGGTCCTGGGGGGGGCTGGGCTTCTGCAGCTGTGATGGGAGAGGAGGGGGCTGGGGGGGGGGAAGGGTGGGCATAGGAAAGGAGAGCGTGGGTGCGTGCATCCGTGTGTGTGTGTGCATCCTAACATGTGCGCATGTCTGCAAATAGGCATGCATCCAAACGTGTGTGCACGTCTGCAAATATCTGTGCATCCTCGTGTCTGTGCATGCCTGCAGGTGTCTGCATGCATCCCTGTGCGTGCACGTCTGCAAATATCGGTGCATCCTCGTGTCTGTGCATGCCTGCAGGTGTCTGCATGCATCCTTGTGCATGCACGTCTGCAAATATGCATGCATCCTCGTGTCTGTGCATGCCTGCAGGTGTCTGCATGCATCCTTGTGCATGCACGTCTGCAAATATGCATGCATCCTTGTGTCTGTGCATCCCTGCAGGTGTCTGCATGCATCCCTGTGCGTGCACGTCTGCAAATATCGGTGCATCCTCGTGTCTGTGCATGCCTGCAGGTGTCTGCATGCATCCTTGTGCATGCACGTCTGCAAATATGCATGCATCCTTGTGTCTGTGCACATCTGCAGGTGTCTGCATGCATCCTTGTGTGTGCATGTCTGCAAATACGCGTGCATCCTCGTGCCTGTGCATGCCTGCAGGTGTCTGCATGCACCCCTGTGCATGCACGTCTGCAAATATCTGTGCATCCTTGTGTCTGTGCATGTCTGCAGGTGTCTGCATGCATCCCTGCATGTGTTTGCAGGCCTGCAGGTGTGCATGCACAGCCACGTGTGTGCACATACCTGCGTTCTCCCCCCCTGGCAGCACGGTGGGGCTCGGCGCGCCCTGCAGAGCCCTGAGCACCCGATTGATGGAGGAGACCTGGGGAGGAGATGGGGCTGCAGATGGGACTGGGGGGGGGGGGGGAGAGCAAGGGGGTAGGCAGCACCGTGGGGCCAGAGGAGCAGCTCCCCCCCACCCCAAATCCTCCCCAGTCTGGCCCTATGCAGCTCAGCCCAAATACGAGACCTGCGCTCTCGTATCTCCTTGCACCCCCAAACCCAGGACCCCCCCATCCTCACATCCCCATTCAGCCACCCCAAAATGGGACCCCCACCCTCACATCCCCACGCACCCAACCTCCAATCCCAGGACCCCTACCCTCACATCCCCATGCATCCCCCCAAAATATGGGACCCCCCCATCTTGCATCTCCACACACTCACCCCAAACATGAGACCCAACCCCCAAAATGGGACCCCCACCCTCACATCCCCACACACCCATCCCCAAAATGGCACCCCCACCCTCATGTCCCTATGCAACCTCCCCCAAGGACAGGACCCCCATCCCGACATCCTCATGTACCCACCCCAAAATGGGACCCCCACCCTCACATCCCCACCCAACCCCCAATCCCAGGATCCCCCACCCTCACACCCCCATGCATCCCCCCCAAAATGGGACCCCCATCCTCACATCCCCACTCAACCTCCAAACCCAGGACCCCCACCCTCACATCTCCATAAAGCCACCTCAAAATGGGACCCCCACCCTCACACCCCCATGTAAACCAATCTCAGAACCCCCTACCCTCACATCCCCCATTCAACCCCCCCCAAAATGGGACCCCCACCCTCACAACCCCATTCAGCCACTAAAAGTGGGACCCCCACCCTCTCATCCCTATGCAACCTCCCCCAAGGACAGGACCCCCATCCCGACATCCTCATGTACCCACCCCAAATTGGGACCCCACTCTCACATTCCCACCCAGCTCCCAATTCCAGGATCCCTACCCTCACATCCCCATGCAAACCCCCCCCAAAATGGTACCCCCACCCTCACATCCCCATTCATTCACCCCTCAATATGGGACCCCCACCCTCACAACCCCACGCAGCTCCCAATTCCAGGATCCCTACCCTCACATCCCCATGCAAACCCCCCCCAAAATGGGACCCCCACCCTCACATCCCCATTCATTCACCCCTCAATATGGGACCCCCACCCTCACAACCCCACGCAGCTCCCAATTCCAGGATCCCTACCCTCACATCCCCATGCAAACCCCCCCCAAAATGGGACCCCCACCCTCACATCCCCATTCATTCACCCCTCAATATGGGACCCCCACCCTCACAACCCCACGCACCCAACCTCCAATCCCAGGACCCCCACCCTCACATCCCCATGCACCCCAATACCAGAACCCCCTGCACTCACATCCCCATGCAAACCTCCCCCCCCAAAATGGGACCCCCACCCTCCCATCCTCACCCAACCCCCAATCCCAGGACCCCCACCCTCACATCCCCACACATCCACCCCAAAATGGGACCCCCACCCTCACATCCCCGTGCACCCAACCTCCAATCCCAGGACCTCCATCCTCACATCCCCACACATCCACCCCCCAAACATGGGACCCCCACCCTCACATCCCCACACACCCATCCCCAAAATGGGACCCCCACCCTCACATCCCCATGCAACCTCCCCCAAGAACAGGACCCCCACCCTTATGTCCCCATGCATCCCCCCCAAACATGAGATCCCCACCTTCACATCCCCATTCGCCCAACCTCCAATCCCAGGACCCCCACCCTCACATCCCCATGCATCCTCCCCAAATATGAGACCCCCCACCCTCCCATCCTCACCCAACCCCCAAATCCCTCACATCCCCATGTAAACCAATCCCAGAACCCCCTACCCTCACATCCCCCCATGCAACCCCCCCCCAAAACGGGACCCCCACCCTCCCATCCCCACGCACCCCAACCTCCCCCCTTTTCCCCCCCTCTCCATCCCCACTCACGCTGGGGCTGCTCTGGTTGCCGCAGAGCCCCTCGAGGAGCAGCTGCTGCCTGATCTCCCATGCGAAGAGGGACGGCCGCTCACGCTTCAGCTGCGCGATTCGTGCCACCACGGGGGGGGGAACAGCACGAGCTTTGCCACCCCGCAAACTTTTAGGTCTCACCGAACCGGTCCGGTAATAACGGCTCAAGATTTTGCTGACGCAACCATTGGACACCTATGGGGTGGATTTGGGGAGGTGGGGGGGGGGGATTTGGGGGGGTGGGATGGTGAGGATCCCCCTTCTTCCCCCCCCCCCCTCCCAAGTCAGTGCGTACCTGGAGGCTGCGGGAGATGTCGGTGCTGCGCACGCCGCGTGCTGCCAGCAGGATGATGCTCTGCCTCTTGCATGGGGGGAGAGGGCAGCCGTTGGTGTAGACCCCCCCCAGCTGGTTGATGCTGCTGGGGCCTGGGGGGGAGGGGATAAGATAGGGTGAGGAGGGGGGTTTCAATCGTGGAAGGTGGAGGAGTGAGGATGGGTGTTGCGGGGGGGGGGGGGGGGGGGGTCCCCGTCTTCTGTGTGTGGAGAGAAACGTGTGCTGAACTGTGGGGAGGTGGAGCTGAGGGGGGGGGATTGGGGGTGTGGGGGTGTGGGGGGTGGTGTTGGTTGGAGTGTGAAGAAATGGGCTGTGGGGTGCAGGGGGAGCGTGCAAGGATGGGCTGTGTGCAATGTGGGGGGGTGCGGAGCAAAGCGTGCCGTGGGGTGTGCAACAAAATGAGCTGTGGGGTGTGCAGGGATGTGCCACGGTGAGCCAAGGAGTGTGCAAGAAAGTGTGCCATGGGGATGTGCCAAGGAGTGTGCAACAAAGTGTGCCTAGAAGTGTGCAGCAAATTGTGCCAAAAATTGTGCCAAGAAGTGTGCAAGGATGTGCAGTGGAGTGAGGCAAGAGTTTGCAGCAGTGCATGCCATGGAGCGTGCAAGGATGTGGCATGGAGTGAGCCATAGAGCGTGCAACAGAGTGTGCCAAGGATGTGCAACAAAGTGTGCCATGGAGCGTGCAAGGATGTGGCACAGTGAGCCAAGGAGTGTGCAACAGAGTGTGCCAAGGATGTGCAACAAAGTGTGCCATGGATGCAAGGATGTGCCACAGAGTGAGCCATGCAGTGTGCAACAAAGTGTGCCTAGAAGTGTGCAACAAATTGTGCCATGGAGTGTGCAAGGATGTGCCATGGAGTGAGGCAAGAGTTTGCAGCAGTGCATGCCATGGAGTGTGCAAGGATGTGCCACAGAGTGAGCCATGGAGCGTGCAACAAAGTGTGCCATGGAGCGTGAAAGAAAATGTGCCATGGAGTGTGCAGGGATGTGCCACAGTGAGCCACTGAGAGTGCAACAGATTGTGCCATGGAGTGTGCAGGGATGTGCCACAGAGTGAGCCATGGAGCGTGCAACAAAGTGTGCCAAAAAGTGTGTCAAGAAGTGTGCAAGGATGTGTTGTGGAGTGAGGCAAGAGTTTGCAGCAGTGCATGCCATGGAGTGTGCAGTGATGTGCCACGGAGTGAGCCATGGAGCGTGCAACAAGTGTGCCATGGCAATGGAGAGGGCAAGGCCGTGCCATGGGGTGTGCAGCAAAGCATGGCAAGGGGTGTGCAAGGATGTGCAACTGAGTGTGCAACTGAGTGTGCAAATGAGGGCTGACCTCGCTGCTGCATGGAGAGGCGTCGCGGGGTTTCGGTGCTGGGGGGGCTCATCCTGGAGCTGTTTGTGCAGGGGGGAAAACACAGCTGAAGCAGCTGCAGCTTCACTGCCTGCACTGAACCTGGACGGACAAAAAACTGATGCACCAAATCCCAAAGCACCAAAACAACCAAAGAAGCAAATCCTGATACATCAAACCCCAAAGCACCAAACCCCAAAACATTGAACCCCAAAGCACCGAACCCTGATGCACCAAACCCCAAAGTATTGAACCCCAAAGCACCGAACCCTGATGCACCAAACCCCAAAGCACTGAATCTGGATGCACCAAACCCCAAAGCACCAAACCCTGATGCTCTGAACCCTGACACACCAAACCCCAAAGCACTGAAACCCCAAAGCAATGAACCCCGAAGCAATGAACCCCAAAGCACCAAAGCACTGAATCCCAAAGACTGAATCTGGACACACCAAACCCCAAAGCACTGAATCTGGATGCACCAAACCCAAAATCATCAAACCCCAAAGCACCAAAATCCAAAGCATTGAACCCCAAATCCCCAAACCCTGACACACCAAACCCCAAAGCACAAAACCCCAAAGCACTGAATCCCAAAGCACTGAATCTGGACACACCAAACCCCAAAGCACCAAACCCTGATGCTCTGAACCCTGATGCACCAGAACCCAAAGCACCAAAATCCAAAGTATTGAACCCAAAGCTCCAAACCCTGACACACCAAACCCCAAAACAATGAACCCCAAAGCCCCAAACCCTGATGCACCAAACCCCAAAGCACTGAAACCCCAAAGCACCAAACCCCAAAGCACTGAACCCAAAAGAAGCAAATCGTGATACATCAAACCCCCAAAGCACCAAACCCCAAAACACTGAACCCCAAAGCACCAAACCCTGATGCACAGAACCCCAAAGCACTGAAACCCCAAAGCTCCAAACCCTCATTCATCAAACCCCAAAGGAATGAATCTGGACACACCAAACCCCAAAGCACTAAAATCCAAAGCACCAAACCCTAAAGAAATGAACCCCGAAGCAACGAACCCTGATGCACCAAACCCCAAAGCATGGAACCCCCAAAGCTCCAAGCTCTGACACACAAAACCCCAAAGCACCAAACCCAAAAGCACTGAATCCAAAAGACTGAATCTGGACGCACCAAACCCCACAGAACCAAACCCTGAAACAATGAACCCCAAAGCACTGAACCCTGAAGCACCAAACCCCAAATCCCCAAACCCTGATGCACCAAATCCCAAAGCAATGAACCCCAAAGCCCCAAACCCTGACACACCAAACCCCAAAGCTCCAAACCCTGATGCATCAAACCCCAAAGCACTGAATCCCAAAGCACTGAATCTGGACACACCAAACCCCAAAGCACAAACCCCAAAGCACTGAATCTGGATGCACCAAACCCGAAATCCCCAAACCCCGATGCACCAAACCCCAAAGCACCAAAATCCAAAGCACTGAACCCCAAATCCCCAAACCCAGGCTCACCAAACCTGGAAGAAATGAACCCCAAAGCAACAAACCCTGAAGCACCAAACCCCAAAGCACTGAATCCCAAAGACTGAATCTGGACACACCAAACCCCAAAGCTCCAAACCCTGATGCATCAAACCCCAAAGCACTGAATCCCAAAGACTGAAGCTGGACACACCAAACCCCAAAGCACCAAACCCAGAAGCTCCAAACCCCAAAACACCAAACCCTGATGCACCAAATCACAAAGCACTGAACCCCAAAGAAGCAAATCCTGATACATCAAACCCCAAAGCACCAAACCCTGATGCACAGAACCCCAAAGCACCAAACCCCAAAGCACTGAATCCCAAAGACTGAATCTGGACACAACAAACCCCAAAGCTCCAAACCCTGACACACCAAACCCCAAAACAATGAACCCCAAAGCACCAAACCCTGATGCATCAAACCCCAAAGCAATGAACCCCAAAGCTCCAAACCCTGAAGCACCAAACCCTGATGCTCCGAACCCTGATGCACCAGAACCCAAAGCACCAAAATCCAAAGCACTGAACCCCAAATCCCCAAACCCTGATGCACCAAACCCCAAAGCATCAAACCCCGATGCTCTGAACCCTGACACACCAAACCCCAAAGCACTGAAACCCCAAAGCACCAAACCCCAATGCAATGAACCCTGAAGCAACGAACCCCAAAGCACCAAACCCTGATGCACCAAACCCCAAAGCACCAAAGCACTGAATCCCAAAGACTGAATCTGGGCACACCAAACCCCAAGCACAGAAACCCCAAAGCACTGAAACCCCAAAGCACTGAAAACCCAAAGCACCGAACCCCAAAGCACCAAAATCCAAAGCACTGAACCCCATATCGCCCAACCTGGACTCACCAAATCCTGAAGCAATGAACCCCAAAGCTCCAAACCCCAAAGCACTGAATCCCAAAGACTGAATCTGGACACAACAAACCCCAAAGCTCCAAACCCTGACACACCAAACCCCAAAACAATGAACCCCAAAGCACCAAACCCTGATGCATCAAACCCCAAAGCAATGAACCCCAAAGCTCCAAACCCTGAAGCACCAAACCCTGATGCTCCGAACCCTGGTGCACCAGAACCCAAAGCACCAAAATCCAAAGTATTGAACCCCAAATCCCCAAATCCTGATGCACCAAACCCCAAAGCACCAAACCCTGATGCTCTGAACCCTGACACACCAAACCCCAAAGCACTGAAACCCCAAAGCACCAAACCCCAATGCAATGAACCCTGAAGCAACGAACCCCAAAGCACCAAAGCACTGAATCCCAAAGACTGAATCTGGGCACACCAAACCCCAAAGCACTGAAACCCCAAAGCACTGAAAACCCAAAGCACCGAACCCCAAAGCACCAAAATCCAAAGCACTGAACCCCATATCGCCCAACCTGGACTCACCAAATCCTGAAGCAATGAACCCCAAAGCTCCGAACCCCAAAGCACTGAATCCCAAAGACTGAATCTGGACACAACAAACCCCAAAGCTCCAAACCCTGACACACCAAACCCCAAAACAATGAACCCCAAAGCACCAAACCCTGATGCATCAAACCCCAAAGCAATGAACCCCAAAGCTCCAAACCCTGAAGCACCAAACCCTGATGCACTGAACCCTGGTGCACCAGAACCCAAAGCACCAAAATCCAAAGTATTGAACCCCAAATCCCCAAACCCTGATGCACCAAACCCCAAAGCACCAAACCCCAAAGAATCAAACCCCAAAGCACTGAATCCGAAAGACTGAATCTGGACACACCAAACCCCAAAGCACCAAACCCTGATGCTCTGAACCCTGACACACCAAACCCCAAAGCACTGAAACCCAAAGCACTGAAACCCCAAAGCACCAAACCCCAAAGCACTGAAACCCAAAGCCCCGAACCCCAAAGCCCCAAACCCGGACGCACCAACCCCCGCCGCGTTCCTTCCTCTCCGCTGCGCTGTGCGCGGCTTCCTGCGCGCACCCAGCCAACAGAGCGCATCAACTCAGAGCGCGATCCCAAACGGGTCCCGGGAGGAGGGGAGGGGGATTTGAGGGGGGGTGTGAAATGTGTGGGTTCGGTACCTTCGGAGCCGAACCGGGCCGAGCAGAGCCGGAGGGAGCCGAGCTGTGCGGGTGGACGGAGAGGAAGAGAGGAGGAAGGAGGCGGCCCCGACGGCTCGGAGGAGCGCATGAGCCCGCAGAGCAGCGCGGAGTTCCCGCAGAGCAAACAGAGCCGGGCCGGGCGGTGCGGCAGATGGTGGGTGTCGGACCCACCATAAAGTCGGCCCACGCTCCGGTTTATTGCGTGGATGTGTCTGTATGTATAGATAGATTTATTTTTTTTCTTGCTGCTGTTGAGCTGAGCAAATAGAGGGAGGCTCGGAGAGATGGGTGCCGAGGGTGCGTTGCGCACCGACCCCGGCACAGATGGCCCCTCGGGCCGGCCCAGATAAAGGCGAGTTGTAAACCTCAAAGCACAATATTTGGAGAGCAAATAGCGGAGGGGGGAGCGCGGTCCCTCTGCTCCGTCCCCCCGCGGGAACGGGGCTGCGCTTCGCGGTGCGCTCCGGCCCCGCACTGCCCGCACGGAGCCGCCTCTCAGTGCCATCTGCTCCCAATTACACATTAACCACAAGCGCTCCGGCCCGGCCCCGCTCCGGCCCCCACCGAAACGCGCTGTCACCCCCCCTTCTCTCGACGGCCCCGGCCCTCCAGACCCCTCTCCGGTTCCTAACCGGGGAGTCGCGACGCGGCAATGAGAATCGGACGGAGCCGACATTCGGAGCTGCACCTCTCGCAGCTCTCCGGGCACCGCCGGACCCCATCGTAGCCACCTGCGCGGGGGGGGGTCCCGTGCGTAACGCAGCGCCGCGGGGAGAGCAGCGGGGCGCGGGGGCTCCGTGCGCTCTGGGGCGGCCCCGTCGCTCCCCTCTCCCCGCCGGACCCATCCCCACCCCCAGCCCTCTCCGCCGCCCCCCGACCCCCCTGCGCCGCTGCCCCCCTGCACCCCCCCCAGGTAGAGCGCACGGAACCGCCGCGCCGCGCACCCACCGCCCCACAGCGCTGCGCGCCACGGGTTGGGGTGAGGGGAGGGGGAAGGCGAGGGAGTGAACCCAGGGGGGCTATAGGGGGGGTCACGGGGAGCTGCGAGTCGGGGGCTGCGGGGAGAGGGGTGGGGGGACGTGGGCTGTGTGCACTGCGTGAGGTGGGGTGGGTGAGAGGGGGGGAATGGAGAGGGGAGACGTCGGGTGGAGAGGGGAGAGGTGGGATGGGGAGGGTGGCGGGGATGGGCGTGTGGGGACGTGGGGAGAGGTGGGGAGAGATGGAAAGAGATGGAGGGATGGAGAGGGATGGAGAGAAATGGGGAGAGATGGAGGGATGGAGAGAAATGGGGAGAGATGGAGGGATGGAGAAATGGAGAGAAATGGGGAGATGGAGAAATGGAAAGGGATGGAGAGAGAGAGAGGGATGGAGAGAGATGGAGAGATGGAGAGAAATGGAGAGATGGAGAGAAATGGGGAGAGAGAGATGGAGGGATGGAAAGAGATGGAGAGAAATGGGGAGAGATGGAGGGATGGAGGGATGGAGAGATGGAGAGAGATGGAGAGGTGGAGAGAGATGGAGGGATGGAGAAATAGAAAGAGATGGGGAGATAAAGAGTCAGAGATGGATAGACAGAGATGGAGAGGTGTAGAGATGGAGAGGTAGGGAGAGATGGGGATGTGGAGAGGTGGAGGTGTTGGAGAAATGGAGAGAGGTGGAGACATGGATGGACAGAGGTGGAGAGGTGGAAGGTGGAGAGGTGGGGATGTGGAGAGATGGATGGAGAGCTGGAGAGTGTAGAGAGGGAGACGTGGAGAGGGGTGAGAAGATAGAGAGGCAGAGAGAGATGGAGACATGGAGGGAGAAATGGAGACATAGATGGACAAGATGGAAAGGTGGAGAGATGGAGGTGTAGAGAGATGGAGAAGTGGGGAGATGGAGAAGTGGGGAGATGGAGATGTGGAGGTGAAATGTGGAGACATGGAGATACAGGGACATGGATATGGGGAGAGGTGGAGACAGAGAGACGTGGGAGATGGAGAAGTGAAGAAACAGAAGTGGACAGGTAGAGAGATGGAGGGATGGGTAAAAAGGGGATGGGGACAGAGACAGAGAGATGGATGTACGGAGATGGAGAAATTGGGATGGAGAGATGGACAGACAGAGGTGGAGAGGTCGAGATGGAGATGGGGAGAGGTGGACAGATGGACAGAGACGGAGAGGTTGAGATGGACAGGCAGTTGGAGAGATGAATGGACAGGGATGGAGAGGCTGAGATGGAGAGATGGACGGACAGAGTTGGAGAGATGGCTGGACAGAGACAGAGATGGGTGGACAGGTGGAGAGGTTGAGATGGAGAGAGGTGGAGAGAAAGATGGGGAAGCTGAGGTGGAAAGATGGATGGACAGAGATGGAGAGGCTGAGATGGAGAGATGGATGGACGGGGATGGAGAGGTTGAGATGGAGAGATGGATGGATGGGGATGGAGATGCTGAGATGGAGAGATGGATGGACAGAGATGGAGAGGCTGAGATGGAGAGATGGATGGACAGAGATGGAGAGGCTGAGATGGAGAGATGGACGGACGGGGATGGAGAGGTTGAGATGGAGAGATGGATGGATGGGGATGGAGAGGTTGAGATGGAGAGATGGATGGACGGGGATGGAGAGGTTGAGATGGAGAGATGGACAGAGATGGAGAGGCTGAGATGGAGAGATGGATGGACAGGTGGAGAGGTTGAGATGGACAGAGGTGGAGAAACAGACAAAGACAGGGAGAAGTGGATACGTCTGTCTTGATGGAGACAGAGAGACACGAGCGAAGAGGTGGAGGGGTGGACGTGGAAAGGGGGAGGCATGAGGACAGATGGAGAGGTGGAAAGACGGAGGCAGAAAGGGGAATGAAGGAAGATGGACAGGTGGGCAGGAGGAGAGCTGGAGATTCTCTCCTCCCAGCACCCCATGGGTGTCACCTGTGTCCCCCCAGCCCTCCCCACCCCCCCATGAGTGACACCACCGCCCTCCCTTCCCCCCCCCCCCCAGCCCCCATAGGTGTCATCCAGGGGAAGGTAAGGGATGCTGATGTTCCAGGGATGGGGACGCAGTGCACGCTGAGGGCAGAGCAGCAACGCCGTGCATCCCGTGGGCAGGATTTCCTTTTGGGTTCCCAGCATAGGGTGGCTGTGGGGACAAGGGTGACACCCACGTCCTGCCGCCCCTTCCCCCCATCCTGGCATTGCTGGGGAAGCTGTGGGGGGGAGGGAAGAGGGGATGGACGGACAGACAGAGGGATGGACACAGCTGCAGGAAAGCAGCACTGAGGACGGGGGGGAGGAGAGGGGAACATTGGGGATTTGCTGCTGCTTCTCAGCATAGGCAGCGGTGGCGTTTGGATTGGAGACGGGCACTGGTGACACCTGGGAACAGATGGAGCTTCCAGCCCAACCATTCTGTGGTTCTGTGGTCTATAAGCATCCTTACAACCCAACCATTGCATGGTTCTACGGTTCTGTGATCTGTAAGGACTCTCCGAACCCAACCACCCTATGGTTCTGTTGTCTTCATTGTCCCTTCCAACCCAACCACTGTGGATTTCTATGGTTCTATGACCTTCAAGGACCCTTCCAACCCAACCACCCTACGTTTCCCTGGTCTACAAGGTCCCTTCCAATCCAACCACTGTGTGTTTCTATGGTTCTATGAACTTTAAGGACCCTTCCAACCCAACCACCCTATGGTTCTCTGGTCTACAAGGTCCCTTCCAACCCAACCACTTTGTGTTTCTAAGGTTCTATGATCTTTAAGGACCTTTCCAACTAAATCATCCTATGGTTTTCTTGTCTGTAAGGTCCTTCCAATCCAATAATTGTGAACTTCTATGGTCCTATGATCTTTAAGGACCTCTCCAACCCAACAATCCTATGGTTCTGTTGTCTTCATTGTCCCTTCCAACCCAACCACTGTGTGTTTCTATGGTTCTATGACCTTCAAGGACCCTTCCAACCCAACAACCCTACGTTTCTCTGGTCTACAAGGTCCCTTCCAACCCAACCACTTTGTGTTTCTAAGGTTCTATGATCTTTAAGGACCTTTCCAACTAAATCATCCTATGGTTTTCTTGTCTGTAAGGTCCTTCCAATCCAATAATTGTGAACTTCTATGGTCCTATGATCTTTAAGGACCTCTCCAACCCAACAATCCTATGGTTCTGTTGTCTTCATTGTCCCTTCCAACCCAAACATTGTGTGTTTCTATGGTTCTATGACCTTCAAGGACCCTTCCAACCCAACCACCCTATGTTTCTCTGGTCTACAAGGCCCCTTCCAATCCAACCATTTTGCAGTTCTAAGGTTCTATGATCTTTAAGGACCTTTCCAACTAAATCATCCTATGGTTTTCTTGTCTGTAAGGTCCTTCCAATCCAATAATTGTGAACTTCTATGGTCCTATGATCTTTAAGGACCTCTCCAACCCAACAATCCTATGATTCTGTGGTCTATACGGTCCTTCCAATCCAACCACTGTGTGTTTCTATGGTTCTATGACCTTCAAGGACCCTTCCAACCCAACAACCCTACGTTTCTCTGGTCTACAAGGTCCCTTCCAACCCAACCACTGTGTGTTTCTAAGGTTCTATGATCTTTAAGGACCTTTCCAACTAAATCATCCTATGGTTTTATTGTCTATAAGGTCCCTTCCAACCAATAACTGTGAACTTCTGTGGTTCTATGATCTGTAAGGACCCTTCCAACCCAACCACCCTATGATTCTCCGGTCTACAAGGTCCCTTCCAACCCAACCACTCTGTGTTTCTATGGTTCTATGACCTTCAAGGACCCTTCCAACCCAACCACCCTATGATTCTGTGGTCTGTATGGTCCCTTCCAACTCAGCTATTGTAGGATTCTGTAGTTCTATGATCTGTAAGGACCCTTCCAACCCAACCATCCAATGGTTCTATGGTCTATATGGTCCTCCCAACCCAACCATTGTGGGATTCTATAGTTTTATGACCTTCAAGGACCCTTCCAACCCAACAACCCTACGTTTCCCTGGTCTACAAGGTCCCTTCCAACCCAACCACTGTGTGTTTCTATGGTTCTGTGATCTTCAAGGACCTTTCCAACTAGATCATCCTATGGTTTTATTGTCTATAAGGTCCCTTCCAACCAATAACTGTGAACTTCTATGGTTCTATGATCTGTAAGGACCCTCCCAACCCAACCACCCTATGGTTCTGTTGTCTTCATTGTCCCTTCCAACCCAACCATTGCGGGATTCTGTAGTTTTATGACCTTCAAGGACCCTTCCAACCCAACAACCCTATGGTTCTTTGGTCTATCATGTCTCTTCCAACCCAACCATTTCACAGTTCTGTGGTTCTATGACCTTCAAGGACCCTTTCAACCCAACAACTCTATGTTTCTCTGGTCTACAAGGTCCCTTCCAATCCAAACACTGTGTGTTTCTATGGTTTTATGACCTTCAAGGACCCTTCCAACCCAACCACCCTATGGTTCTCTGGTCTACAAGGTCCCTTCCAACCCAACCATTGTGTGTTTCTATGGTTCTATGATCTTTAAGGACCCCTCCAACCCAATCACTGTGGGATTCCATAGTTCTGTGATCTTCAAGGACCCTTCCAACCCAAACATTGTGCATTTCTATGGTTCTGTGATCTTTAAGGACCCCTCCAACCCAATCACTGTGGGATTCCATAGTTCTGTGATCTTCAAGGACCCTTCCAACCCAAACATTGTGCATTTCTATGGTTCTGTGATCTTTAAGGACCCCTCCAACCCAACCATTGTGGGATTCTATGGTTCTGTGATCTTCAAGGACCCTTCCAACCCAAACATTGTGTGTTTCTATGGTTCTGTGATCTTTAAGGACCCCTCCAACCCAATCACTGTGGGATTCCATAGTTCTGTGATCTTCAAGGACCCTTCCAACCCAAACATTGTGCATTTCTATGGTTCTGTGATCTTTAAGGACCCCTCCAACCCAACCACTGTGGGATTCCATAGTTCTGTGATCTTTAAGGACCCCTCCAACCCAACTACTGTGGGATTCCATAGTTCTGTGATCTTCAAGGACCCTCCCAACCCAAACATTGTGCATTTCTATGGTGCTGTGATCTTCAAGGACCCTTCCAACCCACCAATTTTGCATTCCTATAGTTCTATGATCTATAAGGACCCTTCCAACCCAACCACCCTATGGTTCTATTGCCTTTACAGCCCCTTCCACCCCACGATCCATGATTCTGCTTCCACAATCCTACAAATCCACGACCCTACGATTCCACGATGCCACACTTCTATGATTCCCTGATCCCACATTTCCATGATTTCACGATCCCATGATTCTACCATCCCATGATCCCACGTTTCCATGATCCTACAGTCCCATGATCCCGTGGGCCTACAAATCCAGGATCCTACAAGTCTACCTCCACAATTCTGTCATCCTATGATCACATTCTCCTAGGATTCCCCTACTGGGAATCCACTGCTGGGACAGGGAAGGAGCTGGGGTGAGCAGAGGGCAAGCAGTGCATCCTGCCCCACTGGGAGCACACGGTGTGGGGCTGCTGGGAAGCAGGGCTGTGCCTGGGGCAGTGCAGGGCTCTGCAGCGCTGCTGGGTCGCAGGCACCCCATGCAACCCCACTGCAAACCCATGGACCCGCACACAACCTCTTGCATCCCATAAGTAATCCCATGGAAGCCCATGCACTCCATGGATTCCCCACACAACACCATGCACCCTCCTGAAACCCTCACAACCCCACAGCAACCCAATACAACCCCATGCAACCCCATACAACCCAATACAACCCCATGCAAACCCATAAAACCCCATGCACTCCATAAAACCCCATGCAACCTCATGCAACCCCATGCAACCCCATGCACTCCATGCAACCCCATAGAACCCCATTCAACCCCATGCAACCCCATGCAACCCCGTGCAACCCTTTACAACCCCTTACAACCCAATACAACCCCTTACAACCCCATGCAACCCCATTCAACCCCATTCAACCCCATGCAACCCCATGCAACCCCATTCAACCCCTTACAACCCCTTACAACCCCATAAAACCCCTTACAACCCCTTACAACCCCATGCAAACCCATAAAACCACATGCAACCCCATACAACCCCATTCAACCCCATTCAATGCAATGCACTCCATGCAACCCCATACAACCCCATGCAACCGCATACAACCCTTTACAACCCCATTCAACCCTATGCCACCCCTTACAACCCCATACAACCCCATGCAACCCCTTACAACCCCATAAAACACCTTACAACCCCTTACAACCCCATTCAACCCCATTCAATGCAATGCACTCCATGCAACCCCATACAACCCCATGCAACCGCATACAACCCTTTACAACCCCATACAACCCTATGCCACCCCTTACAACCCCATACAACCCCATGCAACCCCTTACAACCCCATAAAACACCTTACAACCCCTTACAACCCCATTCAACCCCATACAACCCTTTACAACTCCATGCACTCCATACAACCCCATACAATCCCATAAAACCCCATACAACCCCTTACAACCCCATGCAACCCCATAAAACCCCTTACAACCCCATGCAACCCCATTCAACCCCATGCACTCCATGCAACCCCATACAACACCATGCAATCCCATTCAACCCCATACAACCCCATTCAACCCCGTGCAACCCCGTGCAACCCCGTGCAACCCCATTCAACCCCATTCAACCCCTTACAACCCCTTACAACCCCTTACAACCCCATGCAAACCCATAAAACCACATGCAACCCCATGCAACCCCATCCAACCCCATTCAATGCAATGCACTCCATGCAACCCCATACAACCCCATGCAACCGCATACAACCCTTTACAACCCCTTACAACCCCATGCAACCCCATACAACCCCATAAAACACCTTACAACCCCTTACAACCCCATTCAACCCCATACAACCCTTTACAACCCCATGCACTCCATACAACCCCATACAATCCCATAAAACCCCATGCAACCCCTTACAACCCCATGCAACCCCATTCAACCCCATACAACCCAATACAACCCCTTACAACCCCATGCAACCCCATGCAACCCCATTCAACCCCATGCAACCCCATTCAACCCCATACAACCCCGTGCAACCCCTTACAACCCCTTACAACCCCTTACAACCCCATGCAAACCCATAAAACCACATGCAACCCCATCCAACCCCATTCAATGCAATGCACTCCATGCAACCCCATACAATCCCATGCAACCGCATACAACCCTTTACAACCCCATACAACCCCATGCAACCCCATACAACCCCATAAAACACCTTACAACCCCTTACAACCCCATTCAACCCCATACAACCATTTACAACCCCATGCACTCCATACAACCCCATACAATCCCATAAAACCCCATGCAACCCCTTACAACCCTATGCAACCCCATTCAACCCCATGTACTCCATGCAACCCCATGCTACCCCATACAACTCCATATAACCCCATGCAACCCCATGCAACCCCATACAACCCCGTGCAACCCCATACAACCCCTTACAACCCCATGCACCTCGTGCACTCCATGCAACCCCATGAAGTCCCATGCAACCCCATGCACTTCATGCAACCTCTTGCAACCCCTCCCAGCTCCATGCGACCCCTTGTATCTTGTGTACTCCATGCAACCCCATGCAAATCCGTGCAACACCATGCAATCCCATGCAAATCCGTGCACTTTGTGCACCTCCATGCAACCCCACGTATCTCATGCACTTCATGCAACTTCATGCAGCTCCACACAACCCCATGCAACTCCACGCACTCCACGCAGCCCCATGCATCTCCATGCAACTTCATGCAACTCTATGCAATGCATTCCATGCCACTCTATGCAAATCCATGCAACCCACCGCGCTTCATACAAATCCATGCAACCCCATGCAGTCCCATGCAACCCCACACACTTCATGCACTCCATGCAACCCCACACAACTCCACGCAACCCCATGCACCTCATGGATTCCATGCAACCCCATGCAAACCCATGCAACTGCATGCACCCCATGCAACCCCACACAACTCCATGCAACCCCATGCAAACCCACTCAACTGCATGCACTCAATGCAACCCCATGCACTCCATGCAACCCCATGTAACCCAACACACCCCCCAGGCACCCCATGCACCCCCACGCACTTCAAGCACCCCCATGCACTCCATGCAACCCCATGCAGTCCCATGCAACCCCACACACTTCATGCACTCCATGCAACCCCACACAACTCCACGCAACCCCATGCACCTCATGCATTCCATGCAACCCCGTGCAAACCCACTCAACTGCATGCACTCCATGCAACCCCATGCACTCCATGCAACCCCATGTAACCCAACACACCCCCCATGCACCCCTGCACCCCCACGCACTTCAAGCACCCCCATGCACTCCATGCAACCCCATGTAACCCAACACACCTCCCATGCACCCCATGCACCCCATGCACCCCCACGCACTCCATGCAACCCCATGCACCTCCATACAACCCCATGCACCTCCATTCTACCTCACGCATCTCATGCACTCCGCGCAACCTCCACGCAACTCCTCACACTTCATGCCCTCCGTGCAACCCCGTGCACCCTGTGCAATCCCATGCACCTGATGCATTCCATGCGGCCTCACTCACTTCCATGCAACCCCACGTATTTCATGCACTCCATGCAATCCCAATCTCATCTTGCCCGTGTTTGGGTTGGGGAGGGAGTGGGGGGAATGGGGGGGGGGAGTAGAAGCAATTTCTTCTCCTACACAACATGCACTGAGAATCCCAAGCCCCCCCCCAAGTCACCAACCCCGGCCCCATTTATCTGAGTGCTCCCACCTACATCATAACACATCTTTTGGGGCTTTTTTTTGGGGGGGGGGGGGAGGTTGGGGGCTGAAAAGATTATGGAGGCATTTTAAAAGCAGTGATCTGCTTTGGGGTGGGGTTGGGGGGGAGCAGGAGGTGATGGTTTGCCCTTTAGCACTGGAGGAAGGGAGCTTTGGGGACCCCTAGGATGGCCGTCAGACACCCCCATGTAAAAGCAGCATAGCAAGGGGGGGGGGGGGGGGGGTCGTTCTTTCCCAAAAGCGTTTTATGGAAAGGAGGGGGCATAAAATAGGGAGGGGGCATAAAATGGGGCGGTGTTTTGCCAGCCTTATAGTGGTTGGAATAGGGGAACCCTTCCACAGCCCCTATGTGGGGGCACAGTGTGGGGACCCCCTCCCAAAGCCCCTCTGAGAGCACGATTTGGGAGGGGGGGGGATATTTCCCAAAGCCCCCATAGAAGGCATAATGGGGGGGGGGGTTCCATCACCCAGCCCTTATGCTGGGGGTGGGGAACGGGGGGACGTTTCCCAAAAGCTTTCTGGAGGGGTCAGATGGGGGTGGATCCCTTCCTCCAGCTCCTATGGGGGGACTTGGGGGGGGGGGGAGGGTTGTAGGGGCACCCCATCCCAAAATCCTTTTGTGGAGGGGAGGATATGGGTTTGGACTCCATCCTCCCAGCCCCCATGTGGAGGGAAGGGGGTGTAATGAGTGGAGACCCTACCTAAAGCCCCTATAGAGAGGTGGGGGGGGGGGGGGGGGCTTGGAGCTCTTCATCAGCCCCTACGTGGAATAGAATGGGGGATCCCTTCCACAGCCCCTATGTGGGGGCACAGTGTGGGGACCCCCTCCCAAAGCCCCCATAAGGGCATAATGGGGTTCCATCACCCAGCCCTTATGCTGGGGGGGGAATGGGGGGACGTTTCCCAAAAGCTTTCTGGAGGGGTCAGATGGGGGTGGATCCCTTCCTCCAGCTCCTATGGGGGGTGAGGAGGGGGGTTGTAGGGGCACCCCATCCCAAAATCCTTTTGTGGAGGATTTTTGTGAATAGGGAGGGGGCATAAAATGGGGCGGTGTTTTGCCAGCCTTATAGTGGTTGGAATAGGGGAACCCTTCCACAGCCCCTATGTGGGGGCACAGTGTGGGGACCCCCTCCCAAAGCCCCTCTGAGAGCACGATTTGGGAGGGGGGGGGATATTTCCCAAAGCCCCCACAGAAGGCATAATGGGGGGGGGGGTTCCATCACCCAGCCCTTATGCTGGGGGGGAATGGGGGGACGTTTCCCAAAAGCTCTCTGGAGGGGTCAGATGGGGGTGGATCCCTTCCTCCAGCTCCTATGGGGGGGGGGTTGAAGGGGCACCCCATCCCAAAATCCTTCTGTAGGGGGGAGGATATGGGTTTGGACTCCATCCTCCCAGCCCCCATGTGGAGGGAAGGGGGCGTAATGAGTGGAGACCCTTCCTAAAGCCCCTATAGAGAGGTGGGAGAGGGGTGGGCTTGGAGCTCTTCATCAGCCCCTACGTGGAATAGAATGGGGGATCCCTTCCACAACCCCTATGTGGGGGCACAGTGTGGGGACCCCCTCCCAAAGCCCCTCTGAGAGCACGATTTGGGAGGGGGGGGGATATTTCCCAAAGCCCCCATAGAAGGCATAATGGGGGGGGGTTCCATCACCCAGCCCTTATGCTGGGGGGGAATGGGGGGACGTTTCCCAAAAGCTTTCTGGAGGGGTCAGATGGGGGCCGATCCCTTCTTCCAGCCCCTGTGGGGGGTGAGGGGGGGGGTGACAGGGGGCGGCGACACGATGTGAATTCCCCCCCTTCCTCCCCTTATAGGAAGCGTCCATTTCCCCTCCCCCTTCTCTGTCGCTTCCACCGCGCGTCTGGCGCGGAGCGATGACGTCATGCAGAAATTGGGCGTGTCTTGTAATGGCTCCGCCCCTCCGCGCGCGGCGCTTGGCCACGTGGGAGCCGCGCGCCGCTTTGCCGACGTGTCCCTGGCACCGCGTGCCCCGGAAGTCCCGCCCTCCACCAGTGGGCGGGGCGTCAGCCTAAGGGGAGGGGCTTCTCGTGACGTCACCCAGCACAGCCAGTAGGGGCGGGGCGAGCG
>NW_027638852.1:0-32220 GCF_951394365.1 Tetrao urogallus | reverse complement strand
ATCAATTAAAGGCTGCCTTAATTAGTGTTAATGAGCGGTGGAAGGGCTCAGCCCACTCTGTTTGGGGGGTTTGAATGGGAGAAGCCCCCAGATCCACATTTTCCTGCTGATAATGCTGCGGTTTTGCTCGTTTTCCTACAAAATCCCCCCAAATCTGAGGGATTTCCCACAAGTTCACCCCATTTTATAAGAAATCCCCCAGATTTGCCCGATTCCCCACAGATTCCCCCCAGAAGAGGCAGATACAGCTCCTGCAACGTGTGCACGTCGTGCAGGCAGCGGCTGTCCGTCCTGCGGGTCCGTCTGTCCCTCCTGCTCAGCACCTATGGGGGGTGGGAGGGGATGAGCTGCCCCCAGATCTCCCAGCACCGCTTTGGGGTGAATTTGAGGGATTTCGGGGTCTCACCTCGTGCTCGAAGGCGCTGAGGACCTCGGGGCTGAGCTGGGGGTCGAGGGCTTTGCTGGTGATGAAGGCGAGCAGCTCGTTAGCCAACGTCACCGGGTCCAACGAGTGGGACAGGCAGAGCTCCAGCACTGCGGGGGGCACAGAGATGGGGCGGCCCCACAACCATGGGTGGGGGGGGCAGGGGGTCCTGAGGCCCCGAGCCCCAAAATCAGCTCCTGTGATGCCCAAAGCCCCCCCAAAACGACCTCACATCAGCCCCTCTTCCCCCTCACGTTTATCGGTCGCGTCCTCCCCGTCGCAGCGCAGCTCGAACAGCGCCAACTCACGCAGCACCGCCTCCACCGAGATCGGAACCGAAACCGGGACCGGCACCGCATCCCGCTCCGGGGCCGCCATCACCGCGGGAAAAAAAACCCGCGCCGGCGCGAAAAACCCACGTGAGAACGAAGGAGGGGGCGTAACCTCTCCTGATAAGGAGAGAGGGGCGTGGCCATGCAGATTTCAAGTACAGGCGGCCAATGGGGAAGAGAGGGAGGAGGAAGGGGGCGAGGCCTCTCCTAATAAGGCGAGGGGTGGGGACATGCAGATTTTAAACACGGGGGCCAATGGGGGAGGGAGAGAGGGAGGTAGAGGGCGTGGCCTCTCCTAATAAGGCGGGAGGCGAGGCCTCTCCTAATAAAGCAAGGGGCGTAGCCATGCAGATTTTAAACACAGGGGACCAATGGGAGAGGGAGGGAGGAGGAAGGGGGCGGGGCAGAGAGAATTTGGCGCCGGGAGGAAAAGCGCCCCAAGAGCCCCAAACCCGTCGGAACGGCCCCAAAATCCCCCAGCAGCTCCACGACCCCCAAAACAGCCGAATCCTCCCCAAAAACGCGCCCCGTGGCCTCAGAGCCTCCTCGCGGACCCCCAAACGTCTCTCCCGACCTCAACCCCCCCCCCAAACCCCTCTGCCTCCCCAAAATCCTCACAATCCTCCCCCAGCCCACCCTGCGACCCCAAAACGCCATTCGGGAACCTTCCCCAAAATCCCTCGTAGCCATTTTTTTATTATTATTATCCTTCGCAGACACAACAGGTGAAAAAAAAAAATCCCATAATAAAAAGAAATAAAAATATAAAATCTGCCCCAAAATGTACAGCATCAGTTCGGCACTTGGGTGGGGGGCCCTGAAGCAAAGCAAGGCGAGTTTGGGGGAAAAAGGGGAGAAAAAGGGGGAAGAAAAGGGGGAAAGGAAGAGGAAAACAAGGGCAGGGCTTTGGTTCAGCCAGCTGTGGGGTTCAGAGTAGAAAAACAAGGGCGCCCTGCAGGAGATCCCTGATTCGCTGCCATCCCAAAAGCAAAACCCCGCTGCGGGGCGGGGGGAAATGGGGAGGATTCGCCCCAAAAGGGGGCTGCGGGTCGGGCGGTCGTGGGTTGGCGTTGCTGTGGGGTCAGCATTGATGTGGGGTCGGTGTTGCTGTGGGGTCGGCGTTGCTGTGGGGTCGGCGCCGTCCCACGGAGCGCTCAGGCAAACATGGTGAGCTGCAGCCACTGCGGGCGGGGGGAAACGGGACCCCAAAATGAGCAAAGGATCCCAAAATGTCCCCAGATGAGGCCAACATGGGGCCCAACGAAACCAAAACGGCCCCAAATCCTCCCAAATGATCCCAAACGCCCCCGAATGGAGCCCAATTAACCCCAAAATGGCCCCAAGTGACACCAAAGTAACCCCAAATGATCCCTAAATGGCCTGAAATGACCCCGTAACTGCCCCCAAAATGAACACAGACCCCAAGGTCACCCCAAAAGACCCCCAAATAATCGCCAGATAATCCCCAAATGGCCCCAAATGACGACAAAATGAACCCAAAGTGCCCCAAATGCCCCAAAATGCCCCCAAGTGCCCCCCACCTGCAGGAGTCCGAAGGTGACGACGCCGTCTTTGTCCCCATCCATGGCCTGGAAAAATCCTTTGGGGGGAAAAGGTGGGATTTTGGGACAGGGAAACATTTTGGGGGGGATTTGGAGCTTTTGGGGTCGATTTGGGGGGAAAAAGGGGAAATTCTGCGCGGTCGAGCACTAAAACTGGTGATTTTTGGTAACAGTTGGAACGACCTCATGGGATTCGGGGGGAATGAGGGAATTTCTGTGTTTTGAGGGGAAAACCCCAAAATCTCATGGTTTGTTTTTTTTGTGGATTTCTTCATCCCATGGAAGTTGGGGATTTCTGGTAAAAATCGGGAAAACCAGACCAGATTTCAGGGGGAAAACGGGAAACCCGATGGGGGCTGAATGGGAAAAGCTGGAGGAAACGGCCGATTTTTAAGGAGAAAAGCCCCAAATGCGGCGTTTTCCACGCAGGTTCTCCCCTCCCCGGTCGGAAAGCAGCGATTCGGGGTTGGTTGAGGGGGAAGGCGCTCACGGAACATCGTCTCCAGGCGCACGAGGCAGCAGACGAAGGAGTCGAAGTCGATGGCCAGGTCGGGCTCCGCATAGCGGGTGATGAGCAGCTCGTGCAGCTTCTGGCTCAGCTTGTAGCCTTTTGGGGACGAAGCGCAGGGTTGGAGGGGGGGGCTCCGTGAGGGGTTAATTAAGGGTGACGGGGTTAATTAACGAGTGCGCTACCTGATGCTTCCAGAGCCAATCGCATCTCGTAGGCGCTCATACTGCCTGACTTGTCCAGGTCAAACTTGCGGAACACAGCCTGGGGGGGGCAAAAGGGGGGGGATCAGTGGGACCCCAAAATGGGGGAGGGGGAGGGACATCAGTGGGACCCCAAAATGGGGGAGGGGGGCATCAGTGGGACCCCAAAATGGGGGAGGGGGGCATCAGTGGGACCCCAAAATGGGGGGGGGGGAATCAATGGGACCCCAAAATGGGGGAGAGGGGGGGATCAGTGGGACCCCAAAATGAGGGGGGGGCATCAGTGGGACCCCAAAATGGGGGGGGGGCATCAGTGGGGTCCCAAAATGGGGGGGGGCATCAGTGGGGTCCCAAAATGGGGGGGGGCATCAGTGGGACCCCACTGGAAACCCAAACCCCCACCCCATCACCCCCCTTAACCCCCCCAAAACCCCACGATCCCCCCCGCAGCCCCTCCCCATCCCCCATGACTCCCCCCCACACCCCATAACCCTCCCCCACCAAAACCCCACAACACCCCCCGACCTCCATAACCTTCCTCCCCAGCCCCCACCCCATAACCCCCTTCCGAAACCCCACATCTCCCCACAGCCCCTGGCCCCCACCAGGTAATTGCGGATCCTGTTCCACAGGACGTTGAACTCCACCAGGCCCAGCTTCCCGTTCCCATCTTTCTATGGGGTGAGGGGGAGTTAAGGACAAACTGGGAGATTTTGGGGCACAATTCCTGGAAATTAAAAAAACAACAAAGCAAAAAGGAGGAAAAAAACCTAAAGTGGGCATAAAGTCCCAAAAATAAAGGAGTGAAAGGCCCCAAAATGGATGAGAAAGCCTCAAAACGGTGAGAAATGGGCAAAAAGGACAAAAAAGTGGTGGAAAAAGAACACAGAAAGGTGAAAATCCCTCAAAAGCCCTAACAGCTAACAAACCCCACAGCAGCTGAAAAACCCTGCAAAAGAGGTGAAATGGGGGGATTATGGGATCTGGATAGCCCAAAATTGGTGAAAAAGCCCAAAAAAAGGATGGGAAAAATCCCCAAATGAGAGGAAAATGGGCAAAAAGGGGGAAAGTGCCCCCAAAAGAGGAGGATACGTCCATCAGGTTGACCATGCTGCGGCACGACTCAATGCTGAACCCTTTGGTGCGCAGGTCCTTATCTGCAACCAGAAACCCCAACAATTCCTATGGGAACCCAAAAAGGGAGCCCAGGAAGGGATGTTTTGTTCTGGGCCCCAAATGAGCCGTTTTGGGGGGTTTTCAGCCCAAAATGTGCGTTGCCCCCCCTCACGTTTGGCGATGATGCGGTTGAGGATCGTCTGCAGCTCCGTGACGCTGATCTCCATGTCCTACAGGGCAGATCATAGGGCTGCACCCCATAACAGCCCTAACATCCCATGGGGCTGCCCCCCATAATAGTCCCCACATCCTATAGGGGGATATGGGCTGAGGTTCCTATAGGGGGGCTGTGGTTCCTATAGGATCTGTGGTTCCATAGGGAGGCTGTGGTTCCTATAGGGGCTGAGGTTCCTATAGGGGGCCTGTGGTTCCTATAGGATCTGTGGCTCCCACAGGGGCTCTCACCGGCCCCGCCAGCTGCCTGAAGAGCTGCTTGAAGTTCTCATCGATCTCGGCCTCGGACAGCACTTTCTGGGGGGAAAAAGGGCAGTTTTGGGCAAAAGGAGGCGGCGATGGGAAGGGGGGGAGGTTTTGCTTTCTGGGGGGGCTTTGGTGGGGGGGGGGAAATGGGGTTTGGGGGGGAAAAAAGGGGTTTTGGGGGGGTGGTTAAGGGTTTTGGGGAGAAAATGGGGTTTTAGGGGAAAAATGGGTATTTAGGGGGGGAAAAGTGAGTTTTTTGGGGGGAAAACTGGGTTTGAGGGGGGAAATTGGGTTTTGGGAGGGGGAAATTGGGTTTGGGGGGAAAGATAGGTTTTTTTTGGAGGGAAAACAGAGATTGTGGGGGGAGAAATGGGGGTTTCTGGGGAAAAAGTAAGTTTTTTTGTGAGATAAACAAGGATTTGGGGGAACAAATGGGGGTTGGGAGGAAATGTAGAGCTTTTGAGAGCAAAGACGGCACTTTTGGGGGAGAAAAGAGCAGTTTTGGTTAAAAGCCTCACCTCATCCGGGAGCTTCGCCTCGATTTTGTCGTCCATTTCTCTGCGGAGAAAAACAGGAATGAAAAATTACGGGTGGGAATGAATGAACGGATGGACGGATGGGTGAACGAATGGAAGTGGGTGGGAATGGATGGATGAAACATTATGGGATGGGAGGAATGAATAAAAAACAACAAGGGGTTGGGAGAAGCGAACGGAAAATTATGGGATGGAATGAGTGAAATGCAATGGGTTGGGATGGATGGATGGATGGACAGACGGACGGATGAATGAAAACCAAAGGGGGTGGGGGTGAATGAATGGAAACCAATGGGTGGGGATGGACAGATGGACAGACGGATGGACGGATGGATGAATGGAAACCAATGGGTGGGGATGGATGGATGGACGGACGGATGGATGGATGGGTGGGTGGATGGAAACCAATGGGTTGGGATGGGTGGATGGATGGATGGACAGATGGATAGGTGGACAGACGGGTGGATGGGTGGACAGATGGACGAATGGAAACCATTGGGTTGGGATGGATGGGTGGATCGACGAAAACCATGGTGCTGGGATGCACGAATGCCAAGAGCGGGGTGGGAGGGAAGCCGACCGCAGGGGCGGCACGGAGGCAGAGGTTCGTTAGCGCTAACGAGGGAGGCTCACTCTGTGCCCGCCTTCTTCTCAGAGAAGACACGCAGCACAAAGTCTCCCTCGCGGTTGGGCTCGAAGGTGGAAGGCACCACGATGTACTCGCCGGGCGGCAGGCGCAGGCGCGTGCTGACCTCACGCAGGTTGATGAACTGCTCGGAGCGAGCGCGGGACGCGTTGGACAGGAAGAAATCGCGCGGCAGGTGGAGCCCGGAGCGACCCAGGTGCTGTTGGGATGGGAGAGGAAAAGGCGGAGCGGAGGAGGGACGGCCCGAGGCGGTGAGCTATGCGTGATGGAGGAGCCGCCGGGAGCCGGCCGGGAGCAGGAGGAGTACGAACCTCTGGGGGAACCTGGAGGGGGTGGGAGGGGAGATGGAGGGTGAGGGGGTGTGGGGATGCGGGAGGACAGACACACAGACAGGCGGACAGATAGGCAGAGACAGATGGGCAGGCAGACAGGGACAGGGACAGAAAGGCAGCAGGGAAGGACAGGCAGACAGATGAGCAGGGACAGGCAGAAAGGCAGACAGGCAGACCAACAGACAAGAGGAGGGAGGCAGACAGACAGACAAGAGGAGGGAGAGGGCAGCAGACAGACAGGCAGAGGGACAGACAGACAGACACCTCGTAGACAGCGAAGCCGATGGTCTCCATGTCCTTCCCATAGCGGCGCTCGCGCCGTCGGTGTTTCTGCATGAGGGCCAGCAGGAAGCTGCAGCCCGGCTCACGGCCACCAAAATCGTCCCCGTTGTCGTCCACCTCCTCCAGGCAGATCTTGAACTGGGGGTTGATCCAAAAGGTGGCTGTGGGGAGAAGGGGAGAAGTAAAAAGGGGGGAGAAAAAAGGGGGAAAGGAAGGAGGAGGGGGAGAAAGGAAAGAAGGGGAAATGGGAGGAGGAGGGGGGAAAGAGGAAGGGGAAAAGAGGAAAAGGAAGGGGAAAGGAGGAAGGGGAAAGGCAGAGGCAGCAGACCAGGGTAGTTCCTGCAGCCGCCGGCCGTGCTGCCGCGCCGCCAGGAGCCGTCGAAGAGCCGCGTGTTCCATTTACGGAACTTGCGGGACTGCAGGGCGTCTGGGGTGAGGTTGCAGATCTCCAGGCGGGTGAATTCCCTCAGGAAATCCCGGAACGACATCCTGGGGCGAGGAAAGGTTCCCAGCGATGCTGAGCCCCGTTCCTTTGGGACAAAATCACCTCCACAAGGGATTTTTCCCCTTTTTGGGGACACAAAACGGCCAAGGGAAAGGTTTCGCTTTTCCGTCGCCCCCACTCACCAGAACTCCCCATCCTCCATTCTCACCATCAGCTGCTGCTTCAGCGCCGGCTCCACCGCGTTCCACTCGGAGGAGCTGAGACAACCAACAGCCATCAGCCCATCGGTGCCCCCCCCCCCCCCTCACTAATTAACGCTAACGAGGGGCGCAGCCTTACTTGTCACTCCAGGCTCCGGTCCATTCCACCTCCCCCCACGGGTTCCGCAGGCGGATCAGACCCAGCGACTGCCCTCGGTAGCTGATCTGCAAAGGGCGCCGTGAGGGCCGTGACCCCAAGGCTGGGTTTGGCCCCCGAACGGCGGCCGCCCTCACCTGCCTGGCGCCCGTCACCGAGTAGGCATGGCCCTTCACCAGCTTCTTGAACGTCACCGCCTCCATGTCGAAGGCGCTCGTGATCTGGGGGGACGAGGGACATTTCGGGGGAAAGCCACACAAATTTCCCCCTTTCCTTTCTTTTTCCTTTTTCCCCCTTTCCCCCTCTCTTCCTCTCCCCACTCCTCCTCCTTTCCCCCTTCCCTCCCCCCCCCCTTTTCTCCCCCCAAAACGCCTTTTTTGACCCCCAAAACCAGCTCACATCGATGGAGCACCCCAGCAGGGATCCCCTCTCCAACGCCTTCAGGATGATCTGGTAGAGGTCCTGGGGGGGCTTGCGCAGGTCGTACCACTCCGTGACCCCCCCAGTGAAATCCTCGAAGCCCTCCGAGGTGCTGCCTCCAGACAGCGCCTCATAGCAGCCGTTCACCCTGCAGAATGCGATTTGTGGAGCCGTTTTCGGGGCGTTTTGCCCCAGAATAAAGGTGGGGTCGGGGTCGGGCCGTACTTGGCGTAGGCTTTCTCCAGCAGAGCGCTCCAGAATTCCGAGCCCTCGGCGGAGTGGACGAAGAGCAGCTTGCCGTCCTTGGTGGGCAGGTAATCGTCCACCACCACATCCTGCCACTCACCAAACTGCCAGATCTGGGCAGGGGAAAGGGGGGGAAGGAGGGAGGGAGAAGGGAGGAGAGGGGAAGGAAAGAGAAAGGAAGGAAGGAAGGAAGGAGGGAAGGAGGGAAGGAGGGAAGGGAGGAAGTAGAGAGGGGGAAGGAAGGAGAGGGAAAAGAAGGGGAAGAATGGAAGGAAGGGGAGAGAAGTGAGGAAGGAAGGAACAAAGGAGGAAGGAACAAAGGAGGAACATGGGAGAGAAGGAGGAAGGAAAAAGAAGAAAGGGAGGAGAGGAGAGGTGAATGTCAGCCTCACAGTCTCCAACGTAAGGTGAGATACAGCAAAAAAAAAAAACAAAAAAAGGAGAAAAAAAAAGAGCTTTAATTGTGAAAATCAACCCCCAAATCCCCAGCTGAAGCCAAAATATGGGAAAAAAACCCATTGGGTTGTGAAAATAGGTCCCAACGTTGGCGAAATCCAATCCCAAAACTGGCAAAAACCGACCCTGGAATTGAAAACATTGATGCTCAAATGTGGGGAAGTCAGAGCCCAAAAGCTGTAAAGGAAGGAGGAGGGGGAAAGGAAGAGGGGGAGGAAGGAAGAAGAGAAGGGAAGAGGAAGGAAGAGAAAGAAAGGAGGAGAAGAGGAAGAAAGGAAGAGGAAGAGGAAGAGGAAGAGGAAGAGGAAGAGGAAGAGGAAGAGGAAGAGGAAGAGGAAGAGGAAGAGGAAGAGGAAGAGGAAGAGGAAGAGGAAGAGGAAGAGGAAGAGGAAGGAAAAGGACAGAAGGAGGAGGAAGAGGAAGGAAGAGGAGGAGGCTGATGGTGCCCCCAGGCTGCGGGGCTCCCTGCGTTCTGCCCTTTTCCCTGCAGGAGCTGAGCCCTCTGCGCTGCCAGAAGCGCAGTAATTGAAACCCGCCCTTTTATTCTGCCCCAACAATAATTAACAGCCAGAACTCATTAAGCAGCCGGGTTCATCCTGTCCCCAGGATAAATGTGGGGTTATTTTGTGGGGGAAACACCCATTTATGGCCCCCACCCTGCAGTGCCCAACCCGAACAGAGGGTGACTCACGGCTGCGATGCGCCCAGAGAGAGAGAAACCCCATTTTGGGGTGGAAAGCAGCAAAAGGAGCCCCGAAAAAACCCCGTTTGGGGCGAGAAGGAACAGACCTGGAAGTGGAAGATCCCAGCATAGCCGTCCTGGAAGCTCTGGCCATGCGGCACCACGCGGTGCAGGATGGCCTCGTTCAGCGTCAGGGATGCGATGGCTGCCAGCAACCAGCAGTCACCTGGGTTTGGGGTGAAAAAAGGGGTTTTTGGGGCTGCTGGTGCTTCCCCGCAGGGTCCTCACACCCCGGGGGGACTTCAGGGGGTCCCACAGTGATCCTACGGGGTGCAGAAGGGAGAGAATTCATCAACATTGACCAAAAAATTGGCACTGACCCCCAAATGGTCACCACTGACCCCAAAGTTGCCAACACTGACCCCAAAACTGACAATGCTGACCCCCAAACGGCCAACGTTGCCCCCAAATGCTCAGCCTTGCCCCAAAGCCCCCAGACGAGGTAAAGCAGCCGCTGCCTCTCCTACCCAGTGCTCCCTGGCAGATGTCGGTGCGCGTCGCGCCGTCCACGATGAACCTTGGGTTCCGACAGAGCTCCTGGATGGCAACAAGAGGGGAAACCCCGGAGAGAATGATTTAAAAGTCCCCAAATTGGGATATTTCCCCTTTTTCTGCGCTCTAGGAGGGATTAAAGAGCGGGATTGATGATTTTTCTGCGAGCCTCCTGAGCATAAAAAATGGTTATACAAAAATTGAAGGGAAATTGTGGCAAACTGGGGCGTATTCAAGGGGCAAAGAGGGAAAAAGTCCCGAAAGAATGAGGAAAAATGGCCAAAGTCGGGATATGTGCCCCTTTTTTGTACCTCGAATGGGATTTTAAGGGAGGAATCGATGGATTTAATCACTCTGTGGGGGTCAGACCCAAATCAATGGGACATCACCACAAAAGGGGTTGTTAACGAGGGGGCCAATGAAAAATGGCCAACACTGGGATATCCAAGGGGGCAAAAAGAGGGGGAAAGCTCTAAAATAAGGGTAAAAAATGGCCAGAATTGGGAGTTTTCCCTTTTTTCTTCATTCCAAAGGGGGTTTTAATAGGGGAATCAATGGAAAATGGGATGTGCAGAGGGCAAAAAGAGGGGGAAAGCCCTAAAATAAGGGTAAAAAATGGCTGAAGTTGGGACATTCTTTTTTTTTTTTCATTCCATAATGGGGTTTTAATGGGGGAAGCGATGAAGAAGGGCACAACATTGGGACAGTCCCCTTTTTTCTTCACCTCGCAAAGGGTCTGAATGAGGGACCCGACGACTTTAACCCAAATTAACCCCAAAAAGGGAAAGCTTTAACGAGGCAAAGGACCAAATCCGCCAGTCGTGTTGGACTCCCAACAGCGGGCATCATTCGGACGGCGACGGAACAAACGGGGCTAATTACGTGTTAATTAACGCTCACCGTCGGCCGCTTCCACGTCACGCCGCGGGTTTTGGAAGAGCCGGGGCCGAGCTCCTGGAAGCCCAGAGACGAGGCGGCGGGGGGAAAGGTTTCGTCCCTGAAGAGGCTCCCGGAGCGCAGGCAGGCGCCGTGCAGCGCCGCGTAGTCCTGGCCGTGGAAGCGCACGGCCTGCTGGTGCTGCCCCAGGCCCTGCGCCTTGGCTCGCTGCCGCTGCACCTGCGCCGACACCCCGGTGCAGAAGACGGGCACCACGGGCTGCTCCGCCATCCTGCGCCTGGGCAGCGGGGGGAGAAGGGTGAGAAAGGGTGAGAAAGGGCCCCAGGCGGCACAAAAATGGCTGCGTGGACTCGCTGCAGTCCCATCATGTTGCTCCAAAAACTGAAGTCGTCCAGCACCCAACTGGAGCGCTCGTTAAGGCCCTTTTAAGGCCTTGATCTTCATTAGCAACCCTGCTAATTTGGCCCCGTTTGAAGACTCCGCTCCAGAGCACAGCGTTCATTGATAAGAATCGGCTTCGTGACTCGTTTTCCCCTTTTTTGCCCCATTATGGCTTACCGAAAACCAAAGTCGCAGAGCGCCCAAAATAATGGGGTCAATGTTACGGGGTCTCTTTGTTAACACCATTTTAATTAACGCCACCAATTAGCGCACGTTAGCTTGGTGCACACAAGCACACATTAGCTTGGTGTAGGGGAGCCTGGTTGAAGGGAAGTGGGGCATTCCTTCCTTTGATCCCATTCCTATAGGGAACTTTGGGGCATTCTGGTCCGTTTTGGGGTCTGTGAGCAGATGGGGTGGAAACGGGGTTTGTTGCCAGAGGGAGTTTTGGGGTAAGTTTGGGGTATTTTGGTCCATTTGGGGCTGTTTCAGCCAGTTTGGGGGTCTGTGAGCAGATGGGGTGGAAAAGAACAAGGGGATTTGGGGGAATTTGGGGGTATTTCAGTCAATTTTGGGGTCTGTGAGCAGACAGGGATTTGTTATACGGGACCCAAAGAGGATTTGGGGTAAATATGGGAAATTGAGGGAAAAGAAGAGGGAGGAAAATAACAGAAAGCTACAAACCGGACAGATCTGGGGCTGCAGGTGGGTTTGGGGTAAATTTGGGGCAAATATGGGGGATTTTGGTGCCGGGAAGTGGTGAATTTTGGGGGGAAGCAGGGAAAGCCGTCGGATCCCACTGCGGCCCCACAGCAGCTGCTGGGGAACTGCAACCCGAGCAGGAGCCCAAAATAGCCCCACTTAACCTTGTAACGGCCAGCAACAATTAACAGTATCTGTTAATTAATTATGTGCACGCGTTCATTAAAAACATTGATTGGGAAAGGAAGCAAACGACCCACGTGCCCCTAAAAGTGGCTGAGTTTAAAGGGAAACGGCCCCAAAAGGGAACGGTGTGCAAAAAGTTTAATTAGGCTTAAAGAGGCACTGGGGGGAGGTTAATTAGGTGTAGGGAGGTTCGTTAAGTGGTAATTACTGCTGGGTGGGGTGGGGGGCTGGAATGCTGAGCCCAAAGCGTGGCCAGGAAGAGTCTGGGGTGGGCAGCCTGAAATGAAAGGTTGTGCAGGGAATCCTTGGGGGTTGTGACCCAAAATCACCCAAATTCACCCCAAAATGAGGGGGGGCTGAGGTCAGCAGTGGGAACCCCCCCCCTCCCAAGAAGCATTTTGGGGTGAGACTGAGGCCTCATAACCCTATAATGAGAGCGATTTCCTCCTGCACCCCATGCCCCGACCCCATTAAGACGCCCAATTAAGAAGCCCCCATTAATGAGGGATCCCATTAACGAGGACCCCTGCTCACTTTGGGGGGCCCCGCGCACCCCTTCCTTCACCCCTTTTCCCCCCAAAACAAAACGTTTTTCTGCTCCCCACGCTTCCTCCTCTCCATTTTGGGGCCGAAAGAATCCAGATCCGGGGCCAAAGATCCCCGTTTTGCTGCCAAACCACCCCACTTTGAGTCCAAAATAACCCAGTTTGGGGGCCAAAGAACCCAGATCTGAGGCCAAAAGAGCCACGGAACTAAAACCGCCTCTTTTTGCCCCATTTCTGAGCAAAGCATCCCAGCAGGTGCTGCTGTGTGCTCTCTCACCAGCATTTCCCCATAAAAAGAGGAGGAAAAAAAAAGCAAAGCCAAAATGACAGAAAAATGGGGGCGGGGGAGCTGGGAAAAGGCTGAACTGGGGGTCAAAACTTTAAAAGCCCCCAATGTTTCTCATTTAACCCCAAAACTTTCCTCCCATAGAACTCCTCCCTGCTTCGGAACGGCGCTCGGCCCCAAATACGGAACCGCAGCGCTCCCAGCCCAAAACGCTGCAAACAGCCCCAAATCTCAGGGGGTTTTGGTGCTTTTTTGGTTGGTCGGTTTCCCCAAAACCGTGTTTTCTTGCCCCAGTTTCCCCCTTTCCCTGCCCCGATCCGACTGTTGTGTAAGAACCCCCCCGGCCCCACAGGGACCGATGTGGGGAGGGGGATCCGCAGGATCTGTCAGTTCTGTGGGGGTCACCGCGGGGACGTACCTCTGTTTTACTTTTTGGGGGGGTCACCGCGCTGGAAAACTGCAGATTTGGGGTAAAAAGAGGAAAAATGAGAACTCTTCCTTCAGCCGCAGGGTGAGGCCGGGCTGCACCCCCACCCCCCCCCCTCCTCTCCCCCCGCCCACAGTGAGTCTCCTCCCCATGAACTCCGCCCCAAAGGAGGGGGCGGCGGGGGGAGGGAGGGGTTAATGAAGGGGTTTGGGGGGGGGGGGGGGGGGGGCAGGAGGTTTTGGGGCCGTTTGTGGGGTTTGGGAGGCTGGCATCGCAGCGGAGCACTGCGGGGTTTTTGCTGCAGTGCTGCAATGGGGAGATGAGTGTGGGATTAGAGCATGTGTGCACATGTGTGGGGCAGGGGGAGCGGGGCCACATACATGTGACAGCCTGGGACACACATGCAGGGCCAGGACACGCATGTGACACACGTGTGGCAGCCTGGGTCACGCATTCAGCCACTGCACCAACGCCAAACCGCGCTTCCATCCCCTGCCATCCCCGTTTTCCCCCCGTTTCCCTTTTTTTCCCCCCTTCTTCCCCCCAAATTTCACTCCATTTCTCCAACCCGAGACCCAAAGTGCAAAAATAACCACTTTTTAATACTTCATAATGCGTTTTTTCCCCTTTTTTTGTGGGTTTTTTTTTTTTCCTTTTTACACATAATCTCAGACGCAGACCCCCCTGTGTGACACACAGAGAGATGGGCGACTTTTGGGGCTGAAAGCAGGGAAAAAGGACAAAATTGCTCTGCAAAATTGCAGATCGGTGACACTGAGCAGAAACCCAAGAGATTTGGGGTCTGAAGTTTTTTTTCCCCTCCTCGTGGAATCATAAAAATAGAGAAAATCACCCCCAAAAATATCAGTACTGAGAAGCAGCTCAGCGTGACACCAACCAAAGAGATTTTGGGTTAAAAAGCGCAGGAATCAGCGCTGCGAGCTGCAAGGAAAGCAAGGGGAGCAGACCCCAATCTCAGCCCCCCCCCCCCCCCCCCCAGGCTGATTTTTGGGGTGAAATCAACGCGTTTCGGCACCGTTGGAAAGCGGGGACGTACTCTGCAGCGGGAGGATGACCAGGGAGGGCGGCCATGGAGCGCTGCGCTCTTCCTCCTCCTCCTCTTCCTCCTCCCGGGGGGCGGCAGGGGGGGGCGGGCAGCAGCGGGGACAGCCGGAGGGCTGGGGGTCCCGGGGGTCTCTCCCATAGGGGCGCATGGCACCGCTGTGCTGCGCAGGGCGCTCGCGGAGCCAGGCCCAGTGCGAGGGGTCGGAGGCCATGATCTGAAAATTGGGGGAAAATGAGGGGATTTGGGTAAAAATGGGAGGTGGGGGGGGAGGAAATGGTCAGGGGATAAATAGGGGAGAGATGAAGGGTTAAGGGGGGGGTGGGGGGTTAATGGGGGGATAGCGGGCTCAATGGGGTAGGAGTGATGTGGGGTCACCGCAGTGGTGCTTGTTTTGCATCAAGGGTGAGAGAGTTTGGAGAACGAGAATCAAAACGTCACTTTTTAGACTTAACACTGAGTTCAAATCTCCCCCAAAATCAGTTAAAAAAGGAAAAGCATGCTCTAAAAAATGAGGATTTGGGGTTTGGATGGGAAATGCTTCACCTGGAAGCAGAGGAGGGCTGAGCGGTGACGGCACGGAGCTCGAGCTCCATCTCCTCTCCATTCCCACGCACCCAGGGGGGATTTTGGGGTGAAATGAGGGGATTTAGGGGTGAAATGAGGGGATCTGTGGGCTGACCTCGTCGCAGCAGTGCCTGCTGACTGCGGCCCTGTACCTCATGCGGGCCCAGAGGCGGTCGCGGCGGCGGAGGAAGCGAGGGAAGAGGCGGCGCCAGCCCCGGCCCAGAGCCCAGGGGAAGATCTCGTATTTGTGCTCCTCCTCGTCCTCCTCCATGTCGTTGGCCAGGTATCTGGGGGGGACCCCTAAGATTCGACTCTGTTTGGAGTGGGGGGGAACCCCAAGACCCCGCCCCAAGTTTGGGGGAAAGAGGGAAATCCCAAAACGACCCCAAATAGGGAGGAGCTCCAACTCCTAATTTGGGTGGTGGGACCCCCAAGCTCCCCAGTTTGGGGGGGACACCCCCAAGCCTCCATCACAGATCCGGGGGAGAGACACCCCCAAACCTCACCCCAAAACGAGGGGTGGACGCCCGCGAGCCCCAACCCCAAATTGAGGGGGGGACGTCCCCAAATCCCCACCCAACCCCTAATTGAGAGGAGAGGGACCCCCCAAACCCCACCCCAAATTGAGAGGAGGACACCCTCAAAGCCCAATCCAAATGGGGGGGGGAGCCCCCAAAGCCCATCCAGCCCCAAACTGGACACACACACACACACCCACCCCCAAAGCCCACCCCAAACTGAGGGGGGGAACTACACACGCCCCCACCCCTTAGAAAGCAAGCACAGAACTCCAGGATGCATTCAGATCGAGGTTGCCCCCCACCCTCCTCCCAGTTTTCTGAACCTCATTAGAATTCTATTAATTAACAAGCGCCTCGTTAGGAGCCCATTAATTAACGAGGGCTGTACGTACAGCGCAGTGAAAAGGTTGATGCGGGTGTATTCACTGGTGGGCAGCGCAGCACGCTTGAAGTACGTCAGCACCATGGCCAATAAGTACTGAAAAAAGAGAAAAATCCCGAAAATTAAGGGCAGATTTGGGCCAAAAAAAGGGGAAAATGGTTAAAAAGGGGCCTGGGTGCTCCTACCTTATCAGAAATCCTATAGCAGACGTCTGTGGAGAGGAACTCCTGCACCACACTGTCCTCTGGAGGGGAAACAACAGCAGAGTTATGGGGTGATTTTTCAGCCTTTTTTTTTTTTTTTTTTTTTTTTAAATAAATGGTGAAATTTTTACCATTTTGGGGGTGGGAATTGGTGTAAATAGCAAAAAAGAGGTGAATTTTGGTGGTTTTTGGGTGGTTTTGGTGCTTACCCAGCAGGGCGAAGAAGGCCTCGCGCTCGTGGCGGTGCAAATGGAGGCTCCTGGGGGGGTCCCGGGGGGGTCTTTGGGTGCCTGGTTGGGGTGGGGTGGAGGGGGGGTCCTTTGTGGTGCCCTGGGGAAAAGGAGGGGGGGAAACAGATCCTTCAAGCCCCCCCTTAATTGAGCAAAATACCCACAGATCCTGATGAAGAAAACCTGACCCCCCCCCCCCCCCCCCAAAAAAAAAAACAACCAGGAAACCTCCAAACCCAGACCCCCACCCCCATTTTGACACCCAAATTGAGGCCCCCCCACCCCCCCACTTTGACACCCCAAACCCATCCCCACACCCACTTTAACACCCCAAATCCCAAACCACACCATCACTAAATCCCCCCCAGACCCAAACCAGACCCCCCAGCACCAAACAGCACCCCCCCAACCCCAGATCCCCCCCAAACACCCAGAACCCCCCAAGTTCACTCCCTCCATTACCCCCCTAATTTTGTCCTCCCCCCAAATTTCACCCCCTCCCCTCCACCTCCAATTTCCCTCTGCCCCTCAAATTCGTCCCCCCCCTTCACCCCCATCTCATCCCATTAATTGCACTCTCCTCTCCCCCCAGTTTCATCCCCCCCATTTTCACCCCTTCCCATTTCACACCCAGCTCTCCCTCCCCATTTTCTCCCCCCAGTTTCACATCTCCTTTCCTCCCCTCCTCTCCCTCAATATCACTCCCACCCCCCAGTTTGAAAAGTATTGAAAGGTTTTCTCCTTCGTGGGAGGGGGAGTTCCTCCATCTGTGACCACAAAAAGGGTAAAATGACCAAAAATCTGCCATTTTTCTTGCTTTTCCCACTCAAATAAACAAGGAGAGGCCCACTGCCCTTGTGAAAGTAGGCAGAAAGAGTGAAAAATCCACCAAGAGCTGAGAAAAATGAGAGAAAATTAATGTTCATGGTCTTTATTCCAGAGCATTGCTAAGGGTCCTCGCTGTTTGCTGGAGGGAGAATTTTCCTGAGAGAAGATGGGGGAAAGGGGATTATTCGCATATAATTTTACATATCCTGCGAGGAAATGGGGAGAAAAAGGGTTACTTCCCCATATTTTATGATTCCTGATAAAAAATGGCGAAACAAAGCATTATTTCCACATAATTCATAGTTTCTGGAACAAAATGAAGAAAAAGAAAGCGTTATTTTTCCACAATTGATGGTTTCTGACAGAAAATGAGAAGAAAAAATAGCATTATTTCCACAAAAGCTCCATTTCCTGACAGAAGAAAGAAGTAAAATTACAGCATTTCTTCCCCCCTCACAGAGCAGCGCCGTTTTTCACCCTTTTCACCCCAAAATCCCACTCAAAAACACCACAAAAAGACCCTAAATGACTCTTTCCACCCCCAAAAGGGGGCTCAGGGAACTTTACCTCGTGACGACCCATTTTTTCCCTCAGAAAACGAAGGAAAACCCACTTTTCCTCAGAGCGGTACAGAAAGCCCCCAGCTGCCCTTCCCGCCCTTTTCACCTCTCCCCCCCCCGCCCTCCCCTCAACGTGATGGGCGGGACGATAGTTAGCCCCGCCCCCTCAGTGAGCACCACCTTCTATTAGCCGCTTACCCTCCCCACTGACCAATGAGAAGCGCGGAAAAGTGATGCCACCTGCTCTACCCCTCCGTCTCACGCTTTGCTGTCTGTCAAACGTGTGAAGGCGGGACGTCAGGAAGTTGATAACCAATCAAAAGCACGAGGGAAAGTGAAGGCATTTCTGATAGGCTGAGCTCAGCGCGGGCGGGCCAATCAGAGCAAGACACGGGACTCTTGGCGTTGCCGCCCCTTCGTGCGAGGCAGTTCGGACCGTACCAAGTGCGGGAACGGAGCGGGGAGGAGCCGTTGGGTTTGTGCGGGGAGTGCGGAGCTCTTACCGCCCTAACACTGCAGTGAAGGAACTGCGGAGATATTCGTATACATGTAGGAAACATTTGGGAGAAAGGAGTTGTGTGGGAGGGGAATATAGAGAGGAAGTAAAATTTGGGTTCCCCCTTAGTAAAGGAGGAATAGTGCGGTTTGACCGGAAGTGAGGTGTCGCGCTCCGAGGGACTTCCGGTGAAGGAGGAGCGGCCCTGAGGAGGGGAAGCGCAGCGGTGGAGGGGCGGGGGCCGGGTGAGTGGGGGGGGCCGGAATTGGGTTTGGGGGCTCCGGGGGGTGTGAAGCCAAAGGAGGGGAGGGGGGGAGAGCAGAAGTGTGCGGGTGTTTTGGGAGGGAGGTGTGAGGGGACGGGGAAGGGGGTGAGTGGGGGGAATTTGGGGTGGGGAGAGTGAGGGGGAGCTTAGGGGAGGGGGTGGAGGGGAGGTAGGATGGGGTGGGGGGAGATGAGGGGTTCTAAGGGGGGTGGGGGTCATGTGGGGTGGGTTTATTGAGGGGAAATTGGAAGGGTTGGGGGGCACTGAGAGGAGGGGAGAGTGGGGGGTATGATGGGGTGGGGGGTGAGATGGGGGGTGTTTGGGGGGTGTGAGTTGAGGGGGGGATCTGGGGGTGAGATGGAGGGGGAGGGCCTGAGAGGCCACCTGAGAATGGGGCGACCGAATGAGGCTCAGATTTGGGGTCAGCCAGTGGGATTTGGTGAATCCAAAGGGAAAATCGCTCCAGGTTTAACCGCAGAGGCGCTGTTTCACCCCAAGTTTGGTGCCGTGTTGCCGTGTTGTTTTTTGTCCCACTATAATGCAATTTTTCTGCTCGGTTTGGCTCTAAATCTTTTTTTCCTGCCCGCTGTGGCCCTGCAGCTCCGATTTTGGTCTCGTTTTGATGCTTTAACTCTTTTCTGCTGTGATGCGACGCTTTGGTTTCTCTTCTCATTTCTTTGGTTCATTTCATTGTTATCATTCTTTTTTTTTTTTGGTATATTTTGGTTCTCTTAGGCCTCTGCTTTTGTCTCTGTTTCTTTTTTGCTTCACTTTGATGCTATAATTCCTTTTCTGCCCCAGTTTGTCCATCTCGCCCCCTTTTTTGGCTCTTTTTTATCCTCTCACCCCCCTTTCTGCCCCACTTTGACCCTTTCCCCCTTTAACTTGGCTCTTTTTGGTGCTATAATTCCCTTCCTCTGCCCCAGTTTGGCCCTCTCACCTCCCTTTCTGCCCCATTCTGGTGCTCTCACCCCTTTTTTGGCTCTTTTTGATCCTCCACCCCTTTTTCAGCCTCGTTTGTGCGTGTCAGCCCATTTTTACCCCAGTTTCTTCCTCTCCCCCCCTTTCTTGGCTCTTTCTGCTGCCATAACCCATCTTTTTTTTACCTGAGTTTGGCCCCCTTGCCCTCTTTCTTACCCCGGTCTTGCCCTCCCTCTCCCCTATTTTTCCTCTCTCACCCCACTTTCTCCCCTCCCCATTTTCCCCTCTTTCCTCCTCATCTCTTCCCCCCCCCATTTTCCCCCCTATTTTTTCCCTCTAACCCAATTTTCCCCCTTCTCCTCCCCCATTTTCTCCCTCTAACCCCGTTTTTCCCCTCCCCCCCCCCAGTTTTCCTCCCTCTGACCCCCCTTTCCCCCCTCCAGGAGGCCGTGCCATGACGATGCTGTGCACGGCGGTGGTGATGCTGGGCAGCCTGGCTCTGACCACGGCCGTGGTGGCCCACGCCTATTACCTGAAGCACCAGTTCTACCCCACCGTGGTGTACCTCACCAAATCCAGCCCCAGCATGGCTGTGAGTACCGCCCGACGGCCGCCCCCCAGCTCCCTGTTTGGGTTCAGAACTTGGCTTTTTGGGACAGGAGGCCGCCAGGGGTTTCCCCAACTGCTCTTCAATTGGGTTTTCGTGGGAGCGAAGGCCAGCGTTGCTTTTTTCCCCTTCCTCCACCTGCAGTGTTTCCTAACAGCCTCGTTACGCTTAATGAGCAATTAACCACCCCTCTCAGCGCCGCCTCCCATCACGCTGGGCCTCACTTCTGCTTTCTGACGCCCAAAAAGCCTCATTTTGCACCCAAAAGCGGCCACGAAGGCACCGATCTGCCCCATAGGGAGCCCCAAAATGGGACTGGGGGCTCTCGCCCCCCCTCCGGCCCCAGATTGGGGTTCTTTGAGGGTCTCTCCCTGCAGGTTTTGTACATCCAGGCCTTCGTGTTGGTGTTCCTGCTGGGGAAATTCATGGGCAAGGTGTTCTTTGGGCAGCTGCGTGCGGCTGAGATGGAGGTGAGCAGAAATGGGGGGGATTTGGGGGAAAAAAGGGAGATTTTGGGGTTTAGGACACATTTTCTGTTCCTTGAGGGGCTGAACTCCCCAGGGCTGGGAGCACACTATGCATTGAAGACCTTTCTGTGCCTCTGAGCAGCTGAGTTCTGTAGGGAAGGGACAGCAGTGTGGATTTCGGGGTTTATTTCACTTCTAAGCACCTGAAATTTGCAAGGATGAGTCGAAACTGCAGCACTGAGGGCCTTTTTTCTTGGTGGTCTGGGGTTCAACTCGGTGGGGTTAAGTCAAGGTTGAGGATCTTGAGAGCGTTTCCCAGCTCCCAAGGGCCAAATCCCGCCGACCCGGGGCCACGTTCTGCATTTTTGGGGTTCGTTTCACCTCGGAGGGGCTCCGTTCCTCTGGGACGGGGCGGTGGATGGAACTGTGGGGTGCTGGGGGCTGACGGGGTTTGGGGCTCCCCAGCACCTGATGGAGCGCTCCTGGTACGCTGTCACCGAGACCTGCCTGGCCTTCACCGTCTTCCGCGACGACTTCAGCCCCCGCTTCGTGGCCCTCTTCACCCTGCTGCTCTTCCTCAAGTGCTTCCACTGGCTGGCCGACGACCGCGTGGATTTCGTGAGCGCTGAAATCAGCCCCTAAAAAGCCCTAAAAAGGCTCCTTTCGGGGGGCCGGGCTTCACCTTTTGCCCCCTCCCCTTTTTACAGATGGAGAGGAGCCCCAACATCTCCTGGCTCTTCCATTTCCGCATCATCTGTGAGTCGAAGCTCCGGGGCCCCATCCCATAATAAGCACCGGGGCCACGTCCTTCCCCTCGCAGCGTGGGTTTGGGGTTTGTTGTGCGGCCCCAGCTGGACGGCAGAGATAATTTGGGGCTGGATTTGCATGGGGCAGCCAGGCGTGGGGCTGGCGGGGCTGATAAGCTCGCGGGTTCGTTATTCTAATGAGCGCCCGGTGCTTAATGAGCGCGGTTGTAGGGGGTTAACGAGCTTTGGGGGCTGACTGTGACCCCAAATTCAGTTCTGTTGGATTTTAAGAGTTTGATCCAGGTTTGGGATCCTCAGCGTTCGGAGGACGAGGAAATGTGTTGCATTTTTTTTCTCCTCTTAGGGGCTTCAACTCAGGAATGGGGCAAAAATCCTGGATTTAAGGGTTTTTTCCACTTCTTGGGGTTACATCCCTCTAGAATGGGTGTAAATACCAGGGTTTAAGGCTTTTTTCATCCTGTGGAGGCTGTATCCAGCCAAGAGGAGGCAAAATTCCTGGATTTAGGGTTTCTTGGCACCTCTGAGGGGCCGTATCCCACCAGAATGGGTCCAAATTCCTGGATTTGGGGCTTTTCTGCCCCTCAGCTGCTACATCCCACTGAGAAGGAGCGGAATTCCTGGATTTAGTGATTTTTTTCCCCTCCTTTAGGAGTTGCATCCCCAGGAATGGGGGAAAAGTCCAGCATTGAAGTTTTTTCCCACCCTTTAGGGGCAATAACCCACAGGAATGGGTCGAAAGCCCGGAATCGAAGGCTTTTTTCCATCTCTCAGGAGCTGCATCCCACCAAAACAGGTCTAAATGCCTGGATTTCAGCCTTTCTTAGCAGCCGCGTGCCCCGCAGCGGCTCTGAATTCCGGGATTGAAGGGTTTTCCAGCTCTTAGGGCCCGCATCTCAATCCCAGGGTCAGAGTTTGTGTTTGAGGGTCTCTCCCCCCGTGCTGAGCTCCGTGCCGCCCCCCGGCGCCTTTTCCCTCCGCAGCCCTCATGCTCCTGCTGGCCGTGCTGGATTTCCTCTTCGTCAGCCACGCGTATCACAGCATCCTGAGCCGCGGCGCCTCGGTGCAGCTGGTGTTCGGCTTCGAGGTACGGCCGGCTCCTGCAGGGGACAGACGGCCCCGCGCAGGACAGACAGACAGCGCCGTGTCCCCCCGCAGTACGCCATCCTGATGACCATGGTGCTCACCATCTTCATCAAGTACGTGCTGCACTCCATCGACCTGCAGAACGAGAACCCGTGGGACAGCAAGGCCGTCTACATGCTGTACACGGAGCTCTTCACCGGTACGCGGCCTCCCCTTTTTGGGGGTTTTTGGGGTCCGTTCTTCCTCTGAGGGCCTCAACTCAATGGGAGTGAGGTAATGTTACTCCATTTAGGGTTATGTCCGCTTCCTTGCGGTTAAATTCTATGGGATTGAGTCAGTGTTAGGGATCCAAAGAGCATTTTCCAGTTCTGAAGGACAGAATCCCACCAGGCTGGACGATGGAAAGAGGGGGTCAAGAAGAGATATTTGGGGTTCACAATCACAGCTTTTGGGATTTGGGGTTGTGGTCACCCCCCATGTTGACGATTTAGGGTTTGGTGGACCCCGGCCCAACATCACGCATCCCCGTCCCACAGAAGGACATTTTGGGACCCCCTGAGCCCCCGTCCCACCCCAGGAGCAGCACCCAACGTGTTTTTCCCCCCAGGCTTCATCAAGGTCATCCTCTACATGGCCTTCATGACCATCATGATCAAAGTCCACACCTTCCCCCTCTTCGCCATCCGCCCCATGTACCTGGCCATGAGGTGAGTCGGCTTTGGGGCCGCGTTGGCACCATGATCCCGACCCCAACAGATCCCCGACCCCAGCAGATCCCCAACAGATCCCAAATCCCAACCCCATGGATCCCTAAAAGATTTCCAAACCTAATGGATCCCCGACCCCAATGAATCCCCAATGGATCTCTGGCCCCAACGGATCCCCAATCCTAACCCTAATGGATTCTGACCCCAGTGGATCCCAACCCCAAACCCAGCTGATCCCTGACCATGACAGATCCCCACCCCAGCGCATCCCGTTCCCTTGCAGGCAGTTCAAGAAGGCAGTGACGGACGCCATCATGTCGCGCCGCGCCATCCGCAATATGAACACGCTGTGAGTGGGGCTGCGGCGCTGCTGCCTCCTTTTGGGGTCTGGGATTGGGGCTCCTTGTGGGGCAGGATCCAAGCCAACGCCAGCTTGGGTAAAACTGGGGGAAGGGGGGGGGGAAAACGGATCGTTTTTGCCCTAAAAAGGGGTCGGGTTGATCCCATGGGGTAGAGAAAAGGGTTGCGGGTATCCGGAAATCTGACTGGAAGTTGAATTAGAGCCAAAAAAATGCTGGGATGCGGTGAGGAGGGAATGTTCTGCTGGCTTTGATGGGCTCTTATGAGGGGTGGGATCCAACTCGAGGTGAGTTTGGTCCAGATTTGGGGGAGAACGGCTCAATTTTGCCCTAAAAAAGGGATTGGGACGACCTTGTGGGGACACAGGTTGTGGATATCCTCGCAGAAGTGGGTTTTGAGCCAAAAGATGATGGATGGACGCGAGGGGAGGAGGTCTTAGGGGCGTCCTCTCGTTATCCCTGTGGGATTTTGGGGCGGGTTTGGGGGGATTTTGCCTTCTAACCCCACTGTAACCCCATAGGTACCCTGATGCCACCCCGGAGGAGCTGCAGTCCATGGACAACGTCTGCATCATCTGCCGCGAGGAAATGGTGACGGGGGCGAAGCGTCTGCCCTGCAACCACATCTTCCACACCAGGTTTGGGGCGAAATGCCGCCCTTTTGGGGTCGCCTTCGGGGTTTTTGATAAGGTGGGGATGATGGGTTCCCTGTGTTTCTCCACAGCTGCTTGCGCTCGTGGTTCCAGAGGCAGCAGACATGCCCCACGTGTCGCATGGACGTCCTCCGCGCCTCCCTGCCCCCTCAGCCGCCCCCCGAAGCTGCAGAGCCGAACCCGGCGCCGCCTCAGAGCCCCCCGGGCGCTCAGCCCCAAAACTGTGAGCAGCCCGACCCCACAAACCCACACGGGTTTCCCTTTAGGCTGCCCCAAAGCAGCGGGGCTTCCACCCGTATCCAGGCTGAGCGCCTCCCACTGTTGCCTGGCGTTGGATATGGGATTTCCGCCAGCTGTAGGACGGGGCTTTGGGGTTCTGGGACCCCTCTGGGGCTCTGACCCGCGCCCAACCCCATTGCAGTCCCACAGGGGATGCTCCCCCCGTTCCCCCCGGGGATGTTCCCGCTGTGGCCGCCCGTGGCTCCGTTCCCTCCCATCCCCGGTGCTCAGGGACCCCCCAGCCCCGAGAGCCCCGGCGCTGCTCCAGGTGAGCCTCACCCCCATCCTCCCCTCCTCTTATGGGCTCGGTGTTCCCCCGTCCCCTTCTTACGCCCCTTTGGCCCCGCAGCCACCTCCAGAGCCGGGGAAGGCAGCGCTTCAGGTTCGGACGGCGCCGCGGCTCCAGGTTTTGCTCTGCCCCCCCCGTGGATGGGGATGCCGTGGCCGCCCGTTTTCGGTGAGTGGGGGCGGTTTTGGGGTCAGGCTGTGGGGTTTTGGTCCCGTTTCCTCTCGGCCCCCAAACCCCACAGCGTTTCGGCACCCCCCCAATCTCCTCCACCCCCCCCCCAGGGCTGCCCCCCATGCCGGTTCCCCCCGCTGGCTTTGCGGGGCTGACGGAGGAGGAGCTGCGGGCCATGGAAGGCCACGAGCGGCAGCACCTGGAGGCTCGGCTGCAGAGCCTGCACAACATCCACACCCTGCTGGATGCCGCCATGCTGCAGATCAACCAGTACCTCACCGTCATGGCCGCCATCGGGTGCGGGCGGGGGTCACCGGGGGGGGGTTGGGGTCACCAAGGGGGCTGGGGTCAAGCGTTGGGGTCACCAAGGGGGCTGGGGTCAAGCATTGGGGTCACCGAGGGGGGTTTGGGTCACCAAGCGGGCTGGGGTCAAGTGTTTGGGTCACCCAGGGGGTTTGGCTCCCCGCTGTGGGGTTGGGGTCTTCAAGGGGGTTGTGGTCAACATTTGGGGTCCCCACCGGGGTTGGGGTTTGCCCCAAAGGCTCTGAGGTCCCCAAAGGCTCCAAGGTCAACATTTTGGGGTTTTTAAGGAGTTCAGGGTCAATTTTTTGTCCCCCCTCTTTTTTCCCCCCAGCTCCCCCCGTCCTGCTGCCCCCCACCCCCCAACTGCCCCCCAGGACCCCCCTGCCCCCCCCTGCTGCCGCCGCTGCCGCTCCCCCCCCCTCCGAACGCAGCTCTTCGCCTTCCTCCGGTGCGTGTGAAACCCCCCCCATCACAAATAACCCCCCAGTTATGCTAATTGCTTTAATTGGGGCTCGGCTAATGAGGGGGGGCTCTGTTTTCCCACCCACAGCGGATCCTGGTGAGGAAGAGGAGGACGAAGGAGAGCCCAGCACAGCCGAGCTGCGCCGCCGCCGCCTCCAGAAATTGGGGTCCCCGTCGCCCCCCCCTGCTTCCCTCTGACCCCAGTGAGGACTTTATTTTGGTGGGGGGGCTGGGGGGGCTCCTCTCAGATTCCTCTCAGATTTTGGGGGCACCTGGAGCCCTTCCTGCCTCCTCCCCCCCAAAAAGACACCAATCACATCTGGAAGCATTTTGTGCCCTTCTCCTCCCCCCAAAAAATGTCCCTGTCCCCATTTTTCCCTGTTCCCCCCCCCCCCATTTTTTCAATCTCCCCCCTTTTTTCCTCCCCTTCTCACCCCCAGGAGGAGCCACTTTTTGGGGACCCCCCCAATTTTGGGGCACAAATTGGAGTTCTTTCAGCCAACGCTTTGAGTCAATCACCTCCCCCCCAAAAAAATTGCTCAAAACCTTCCTTTTTTCACCCAATTTGGGCTCCTTTCACCCCCCTTTTCCCCCACCCCGTTGGCACAAACCTCTGCAGCTCCGACCCTCTGTTTTCCCAGCTCTGATTTTGGGGGCAAAACCCCAAAATCCATCATTTTGAGTGGGATTTTGGGACGCCTCAAGCCAAGGATGTTGGGGGCAGTTAATGAGCCCTCGTTTCTGGATGGGCTAATTAAGACAGTATTAATTAACCCCATTCATTTTAGGGTCCTGCCTGGACTGCTGAGCTCAGCGCTCCCATCGCCTCCCAGCTCCAAATTCTCCATTTTTCAGCCCAAAACGCAGCGGCAGTGAAGATCCCCCAATGGGGTCGGCCCCACAAATCCCCCAATGTGGGGTCAGCCCTGAAGATCCTCCACTTTGGGGTTAACCCCAAAAATCCCCCATTTGAGGTCAGCCCCGAAGCTCCCCCACTTTGGGGTCGGCTTTGGAAGATGCCCCAACTTGGGCTCAGCCCCAAAAGATCCCCCCCCAGTTTGGGGTCAACCTGAAAGATCCCCAAAATTGGGGTCTGCCCCCAAAGATCCCCAAAATGGAGTCGGCTCCAAAGCTCCCCCATTTTGGGATCCATCCCCAAGGACGCCCCAATTTTTGGGGTCAGCCCCATTGGACGCCGTGACCTTTCAGTGCCTCTTTGAACCAAAAGGGCTCCGGGAGCCCCAAAATCTCAGGAAAAATGGGGGGGGGGGGGAGACGGGATACCCAAATTTGGGGCCAAAAAGTGGGGACTTGGGGGTGGGGACGGGGCGGAAAAATGGCAGTTTGGGGAAAGCTGGGAGAATTTGGGGGAAAATGAGCCCAAAATGGGGTTTGGCTGCAGGTTGAGGCTCTGAACGATCAGATTTTGCCCCAGATGAAGTGTATTAATGGCTTAATTAATAATTAAGGGGCCGCGGGGGCGCTGAGAAGGGCTGGAATTCTCTTTTAACCCTTTTTTTTCCTTTTATGGTGACGTTTTTCCCCATTTGAAGCCCGATTGAAGTGGAAATCCCATTTTGGGGTGATTTCATGGGGACATTTGGGGGCTTTTCCCCCATTTCCCTCATTTTGGGGCCGATCTGTGCAGCGCTGCGTAGCCCCAAAACTGCCTCTTTTGGCCCCAAAAGCGCTCAGTCTCACCCCCACTCCCTTCCCTTTAACTTATCCATCCCCAGCGGGGCGGCCGGGGGACGATTATTATTTAATTTGTAAATAATGTATAAATTTTTAATAGCTTAATTGTACATACGGCAAATAAAGGCGACCCGAAGGTCCGTGCTGCGTCTCCTCGGTCCCCAAAATCCCTCCTTTTCACCCCATTTTGTTCCTCAAAACCCTGTTTTTGCCCCATTTTGATCCCTCGCTCCGTTTCCCACCCCACTTCCAAAACACAAACCGCTGCTCAACACCTTTATTCCATTTCATCACACACTGGGGTCGCCCCATCTCCCCCCCCAGGTAATTTTGGGGTCCCCTGGCTGTATTTTGGGGCCCTTTGGGGCATTCTGGGCCTCCAGCTGAATCCTGGGGTCCCTTGGGGGCATTCGGGGGGCATTGTGGTGCCTTCCAGATGCATTTTGGTGCCCCTGGGGACATTCTGTTGCTCTCCAGGTTCGTTCTGGTGCCCCCAGGACATTTTGGTGCCCTCCAGGTGCATTTCGGGGCCTTCTGGGGTCGATTTGTTGCCCCCCAGCTCTACCGGAGGCCATCAGAACCCCTTGCGCAGCAGCCACTCTCGCACCTCGCTGTCCACGTGCCCTTTGAGGCGCAGCGTCCCGGTCACCTCGTTCACCTGGGTCAGCGGCTCCTTCCCCACACGCTGCCCCACAAACTCCCTCAGTTCCTTCTCCAGCACCTGCAATGCCAAAAACACCCCAAATCGACCCTCAATGCCCCTTTTTTCACCTCTTCGCCCCAGGTATCGGATTCAAAGTAAAAACAACATTAACCCCAAAAAGAACCCAAATGGACCACAGCTCCCCCCAGGGACCAAAATGCCCACTTTGACCTCGAAAAAAAAACCCCAATATCTCCCATTTTTCCTCTCCACACAACCAAAAATCCCCATTATTGCCCACATTTCATCCCAAAAGCACCCAAACCCCCACTTTTTTGAGGGCTGATGACACCCAGCTGAGCAGCGCTGGCCGAAGGAAGGGACGCCGTTCAGAGGGGCCTCAACAGCTGCCAAGGTGAGTGAATGCAATGAGGTTCAACGCAGCAAGTGCTGAACCCCCCTCAAGTGGGGTTGGCGCCCCATCGCCTCCAGGCCCCTCCCGGCCCCCCTCCCGGCCCCCCGCACCCCCTCCTCACCCAGATGTCCCCTCGGATGCGGCGCAGCTCCGTGATGCGGCGGTTCCCGTTGGCCACCTTGCGGTACAGCGGCAGGTTGTGCATGCGGGAGCGACCCACGTGGAACGGCAGGGAGGGAGGGGGCGCTGCAGGGGGGTCATTCATTAGCTCAGTAATTCATTAATTACTCCAATTAAGCCCTCCCTTATTAACAATGCTCCTCCTTTCCCCCATATTAACCCTGTTTAGGAGGAAAGAAGTGTTGATTTGGGAGTACCCCGTGTCACACAGCGATATGGGGGGCAAAATAATCAACTAATTAGTTATCCCAACTATTTCTTCTTCTGCTCATTAATACCCCCTTCCACCATATTAACCCCATTTTAGGGAAAAAAAGCATTGACTTGGGAGCGCTCACACAGGACAGCAGCAAGAGGGGGGGAACTGCAGGGAGGATTATTTATTAATTAATCAGTTAATTAATTAATTACCTTGTGGGGGGATCCACCCCGATGGCGTGGGGTAGGAGGGGTGCTGGGGGGGAGGAGGGACGCAGGCGGGGGGCAGCAGCCGCTCCACAAAGTGGAACTCCTCTGTGGATTCCACCACAGCGGGGTATGGAGGGGGGTCCTGGGGGGGGGTCTGGCAAGGAAGAAACAAAAAGGGCATCAAGGGGGGGGTGGGGGGGATAATATTAATCAGACCCCCCACCCCAGAAATTGTCATCTCCCCCAATGACCCCCCCCAAAATTCCAACCCCCCCATTGACCCCCACTATGAAACTTTCCCCAATCATCGTCCCCCATGGACCCCCACCCCAAAATCATTCCCCTCTCAATGAGCCCCCCCCAAAATCCCCCCCCCATGGACTCCCCCCCCCAAGGACTCCCCCCCGTTCCCATATCCCTGTACATGAACAACACATCCCCAAACATGAACCCACTTCTTCTCCCCCAGCCCCTCCAAACGATTCCTTCCTTTTTCTTCTCCCTCCCTTCAGGACCTCCCAAATTGCCTTTAGCTCCACCTTCTGCCCCCCCTCAGTACCTGCACCCCCCGGGCCGATAACACCCGCCCGAACTCCCACACTCTCCTCCTCAGCGCCGCCATTTTGCTTCTCTCCTCACGTCACCACGCACGCAGTACGTCAACACGCACGCCTTACGTCACTGCGCACGCCTTACGTAACCGCGCACGCCCGGCGCATGCGCAGCATCGCCCTCTTCGGCCGCGCGCTGCGTTGTGAGAGGAAGCGCTGAGGTGCGGCTGCGGCCCCGCGGGCTCCTTTTGGGGTATTTTTGTGGGGTTTGCGGGCACAAGGCGTCCAGGAAAGGCGGGGGGAGCCTCAAGGAAGGCTCGTGAAGCTTTAAAGGTGTTTTTTTTAATGGGAGGGGAGGCGTTTGCGGGGTTTCCGAGGGGTCTCTGAGGCCTTGTGGGGCCTTTAAAGGGGCCGGGAGGTTTTTAGGGGGATTTAAAGGAGCCGTGCGCCTTTCTGGGGCCTTCTGGGTGGGGCTTTGGGGCTTGTGAAGGCCTTTAGAAAGGACGTGGGGGGGTTAGGGTGATTTAAGGGGCGTTTTGGGCACTTTAGGAGAGGCCGTGAGGCTTTTGGGGCTCCAGAGGGGACTCGGAGGATTCTGTGGGGGTCCGAAAGGCGTTTGGGAGGGGGCTTGGAGGGTCTTGGGGGACTGTGTGAGGATTGGGGTTGTGGGGGTTGGATCTTAGGGGACTCTGAGGCTCTGGGGTGCAGGTGAGAGGGTTCCAAAAGACATCTGTGTGGACTCTAGGGGGTCTGTAAGGATTTGGGGTTGCCTTTTGGGGGCTTTAGAGATTCTGGGGAGGGAAATTGGGGTTTGGGGGGGGTCAACTCACAGATGGGAAGCCCCTCCCCCCTCCCAACTGTCTTGGCGGCCCTATGTCAGCAATCTTTGCCCCCAGGGCCGACGTTCCTTTAAAACAGAAATTGAGGGAGAAAAAAAAAAATCACCACAGAAGGGAAAAAAGTCCAGAACAGTTTTTTAGGTGATTTGAAGGGCGTCTGTGAGGGATTTAGGGGGTAGTAAAGGGGTTTGGGGTCTGTCAGGTTTTGAGAGTGGGGTCTTTGAGGCCTTGTGGAAGGTTGGGGTGGGGGGGAGGATTGAGGTGTCTAGGGGACATTAAGGGGGAGATCTGTGGGGTCTGTGAGGATTTGGGGGGGTCTATGGGGCTTTGTGGGACCCCATAGGGGTCTGGGGCATTTGGGGAGGGGTCTGTGGGACTTTTAGGGGGTTGTTGGAGGGGTCTTTGGATTTTTGAGGGTTCTTTAGGTATCGGGGGGTGCTCTGTGAGGATTTGGGGTTCTGTGGAGCGCAACGCAGCTCCTTGCTCCTACCTTCATTTTTGGGGGGAGGGGGTGGCAATATTTCTTCTTATTTTCAGTTTTCCTATTATTTTATGCTCTCCCTTCTCTTCTGGGGTCCCCCTCAATTTGGGGGGGGTCCCCTAACCCACTTTCCCCCTCCATCTTCCCCACAGCCCCCTCCCCGCCATGCAGCTCTTCATCCGCGCCCAAAGCCTCCACACCATCGAGGTCTCCTCCTCTGAGACCGTCGCCCAAATCAAGGTGAGACCCCTCAGAAAAGGGGGGAGGGGGCAACGTGTGGGGGAGGTTCTGACCCCCAAAATCCATGGGGTGCCCCTGCCTCAATTCTTCCCCCTCAATTTAGGAGCGGATCGCGGTGCTGGAATCCATCGCTCCGGAGGACCAAGTGCTGCTCTTTGGCGGGAGCCCATTGGAGGATGGAGCCGTGCTGGAGCACAGCGGTGTTCCCGAATTCTCCACTCTGGAAGTGGCTGCCCGGCTGCTGGGGGGTACGTATGGGGATGGGGAGCTCGTTAGTGGGGCATCTTAATTAACTTAACGAGCAGGGTCGTCTCAACGCTTCATCTTTTGTGTTCAGGTAAAGTTCATGGCTCGCTCGCCCGCGCTGGCAAAGTGAGGGGGCAAACCCCAAAGGTGAGCATTGTGGGATGATTTTGGGGGGCGAGGGGGGGAGAGGAGTGCCCCACTGATCCCCCCCAAAAAAACCCACCCCCTCCCCCCAGGTGGCCAAACAGGAGAAGAAGAAGAAGAAGACGGGCCGCGCCAAGCGGCGCATGCAGTACAACCGGCGCTTTGTCAACGTGGTGCCCACCTTTGGCAAGAAGAAGGGCCCCAACGCCAACTCCTAAAGGCAATAAACGGAGCCCCTGCTGGCCAATTCGGGGTCTCTTTGGGGGCTTTGTCGACAGTTTGTGGGGTGGAAAGCTTCGGTTTTTAACCCAGACCCGTGGATTTGGTGCGGAGCATCGTTGGAGGACCTTTGGAAGTGACTTTACAGGGAGTCCTGAAGGCAATAAATTTGATCCATCCTGGCAGAAATTGGTTGTTTTTGAGGTTTTGGGGGATCTTTGGGGGTTGTGGGTTTTCATTTTAAGGTCCAAAGCATCAGTTTTTATCCCAGATCTGTACTTTTTTGGCTCAGAACACTGTCGGAGGATTTAGAACCTCTCAAAGAGTGTTAATGTGAGTCCTAAAGGCAATAAATAGACCCCATCTTGGCAGAACTGGGGTGTTTATGAGCTTTTCAGGAATCTGTGGGGGTCATCATTTTGGGGTCCACAGTGTCAGTTTTTAACCCAAATCCGTATTTTTTGTCCCAGAACACTGCAGGACCTGGAACCTCTCTAAGTATCCTCATACCAACTCCTGAAGGCAACAAACTGCCCCCATTCTGGCACGATTGGGGATTTTGGAGGTTTTGTGGGTTTTGATGGTGGGAAGTGTTCTCACCATCCCCACTTTGGGGCCCGATGCCCCATTTTGAACTTAAAATTTTCTTTTTTGGGTCCACACCCCCCAGATTTTCAGATGAAGGGCTCAGATTCTCATTTCTTGGTCCAAAACCCTCATTTTTCTGCTCAGGTTCTCATTTCGAGGCCGCGCAGCCCTATTTCTGCCTCCAAATTCGCCTTTTTCAGCACAATTTTTAATCGGAAAAGTTTAAAAATCGTGGTTTTCCGAACCTGGAGTCTGACCAGGTCGAGAAAGGGGCGGGACTACCCGAGCGTTGCCGGAAACACCCGAGCGCTGCCGGAGATACCCGAGCGCATCAGCAGTGGGGGCGGAGGCAGCCGAGCGCTGCCGGAAGTGCCTGAGAGCTGCC
>NW_027638853.1:0-60166 GCF_951394365.1 Tetrao urogallus | reverse complement strand
AGAGGTCTTCTTTCAAGTGTTTCAAATATTCTCTACAATACTTGTCATTAATTGATGGTATTGCTTTTTTGCCCACATTCTATTGATTAGATGGAGCTGGCCTCAGTATGAGCCTTGAGAGATTGCCATCCAGGAGCATTAAAGAGGTTTAAATCCCTTAATGTTCAGTGCTTTAAAAAGTATTTTATGATAAGGCAATTAAAAATGACCTGCTGCAGAAGGTAACAGGATCCCAGAGTGTGTTACAGGTATGGCTCAGCAGAAAATGAGCACTATGTCCAATTTCTCCCCTTGGCCTCTGCTTATCTCATAACAACTGTCACTTTCAAAAAATAAAGGAAGCAACCCAGATCTCTGCTGGGTTGAAGGATGATGTTTTGTTGCAGCGTGGAAAGTTGCAAGTTCTGAGAAAACAATGACCGTTGAAAGGGGTCCGTTCATGGTGCAGGAAATCTGATTTCTGGAGCTGTGTGTGCATGTGTGTGCTCACTTCACAACTGCTTCCAGATAATGGGGCTACCAACTCAGGCAGGAACGGTAGGGCTGTCATCCTTAGTCTAAAGTTCAGATCTTCTTTCTGCCTTGTTACAGTTCATTGGAGGTGTTTGTAGCAATGCTCGTGGCGTTCTCTGTTTGGCTGCGACTCTGACTAAATGGAATAGAATGATGAAGGAAAAGACAGAAGCTGGTATTCTCTGGGCAAATTTGCGTGCCAAATCCACCTTTAGCAGAAGAAAGATGTGGTTTTTCAGAACTCAGGAGAGCTGTACCCGCAAACACTACAGGCATATTTGATGAGCTTGCATTCCCCTTCTGCTGAATCAAAAACCTGGGCTAAGAAGGAATGTTCCATGTAGGGAGAAGAAGATGATAGAACGTGTTCCTTTCAAGGCTGGCGTGGGAAATGTCAGGTCTTTCTGAAGGCACCATTCAGCCACGGGCCTTTTTTGCCAAAAAAGTCACAAGACAGGCAGCGCTGCAGAACTGAGTATTCTCCATGGATTTACTCATCGCCTGAAACAGACTGTGGCAATTGTCTTTGTGATCATCAGCATACAGTTAAAAGGGAGCAGCTGACAAAGGTTAGGGCATACCAGTGAGTCTTTCCATTTTGAAAGATTTTCATGTAGTCCTTGCTCATCTCTAAGTACTGAAGATTTATCAGAGTCACAGATTCCATCTGTCTTTCATCATCACCATGGAATATTATTCCAAAAGCTGTTGAGCTATTGCAAATGACCTTATCTGAGCCATGCTCTTTTTTCTGTTTTAACTTGAAATGCTTGTTATGTATTCATTTCATGTATCTCTTATTTGTGCCTTGCCTCAAGCTGGAAGTCACTCTAAGAAAGCCATCTAAAAAATTCCCTATTTAGTATGTGTGTACATCTCAGTGTGAATTGTAGTGTATGCTACCCTTGGTTCATGCTGTACTCCGTAATGTGGCAGTATGGCTGTACTCTTTCCAAAGCAGCATGCCTTTTCAGAAAGCACTTCACCTCCAGCTGAAGTAGTTCCTGTGTTATTGAACTGTAAGGGGGATAAGAAATGCCACGTGGAAGAAGCAGCTGTGCTGGCTGCTTCTCCTCTGTTGTCTGGGGGAACATCTGATAAGGTGCCCATCTTGTACCTATCTGTGGCTCCAGTGGAATGTGTGGCAAGGCAGAAGCAAAAGACTTGAACGTGGCAGCTGGGAAAAAAAGCCTACAAAATAAGGCAGTTACACACAGATTGAGATAAAAGTGACAGATGTGAATGATGAAGAAGTCCGTGTAATATCTGACCTTCTTCCTCAGAGCAGAGATTCACTGTCAGACAGGCCGCTTCAGACATTGATCTCATCACACAGCTGAAGCAATGACAGCGTTTGCTTACTGCTTAAAGGGAGACCTCCAGGGTAAATGCACAAACAGGTGTACAAGAAGAGTTAGCAGTTGTCACTCTTCCCAAACGCACTGTGATATGGGATGTGTTCAAGGTAGCAGACTTGCTGGAGGGGCAGATTTACTTGCAGCTTTATAGGAGACCTGAGATATCAGTGCAGAACTTTACGATAAAACACCGTTAGTAAAATCTATTGAAGAGGTGAATCCTCCTAGTTTCTGATTTCCTTGAAGTTTGCGACTCCCTAATAATGAAACTAAAATTGGTATTATTGAAAATCATATGTTTGGTTATTTTGATCCAGCTGGACTTTCGTTTTAATATTTGCCTTCCTGCCTATTGGGGAACTTGAGTAATTTTAAGCTGCTATGATATTGTGCAGCTCCTCCCTGTGACAGAGTGGTGTAGGCTGTTATCAGCTTGGCTGAGGGAGCTGGGATTGTTCGATCTGCTGAAGAGGAGGCTCAGGGGAGACCTTACAGCTCTCTCTAACTACCTGAAGGGAAGTTGCAGTGAGCTGGACTCGGCCTCTTCTCCCATGTAAGCAGTGAGACGACCAGAGGAAATGGCCTCAAGCTGCACCAGGGGAGATTCACGTTGGACGTTAGGAAATACTGCTGCTCTGAAAGAGTGGTCAGGCACTGGAATGGGCTTCCCAGGAGGTGCTGGAGTCACCGACCCTGGAGGCATCCAAGGAATGTTTCAAGGATTTGGTGTTGAGGGACGTGGTTTAGTGAGAACTGTTGGTGATGATCTTGCAGGTCTTTTCCAACCTCGGTGATTCTCTGAGAGCAGGAGAAACAGTTATTGCCTATACTTTTTTTCTATTCTACGTCACTTTGTATTTGGGCTGCTGCTTGGGATCTGCTCAGGAACACCGATTATCTTAGATACTTTTGATCTGTAAAGATGAAAATGAGAATGAAGATGGGGTGGATTTTAATATCAGCTGTTGGGTGAATACCAAGGATGTAAAAGGGGATTTGAAATATTTGATGGATTGAGATAAAAAAGACCTAGTGGAGATTGTAGTGATTGAATTGTCTTTCCTTCTTCATGTATCAAATTGGAAAGTGCTCTTCAAGATCAGGCGAAGGTGACAAATTTCAATTCAATCATATCTCTACAGATTTTTTTCTGTTCTCATAAAAACGTGATTGATTTGAAAAGGTGCTTTTATTTAAGTGTTAGCAGCAGAGGGAGCGGTATTTCTCCGAGTTTGCTCTTCTTTTGAGTTGTTACTAGTTTCTGGAAGGGGTGAGCTAATTTTTCTTCGTTACCTGCTGCTATGGCTCTTGTAGGTTATGTATGGTTACCTGTTAGGTATGGCCGTATGGTCTTGTATGGTTACCTGCTATGGCGCTTATATCCCATTAGAGAGTACTGTCATTACATTCTTTTGCCATGTGACTTTGTTTAAAATATTTTCTTCAGGTGGCAGCCTTTTCTCAGTTCTGTTGCTTTATTTGTCAGTGCTGCTCTGCCAACCTTGCTGTGACTCTGGGCTGGGCCTGGCCACTCATCAGGGTCGAGCTGCTGCCATGATAGATACAGCTGTAGGGGGTGCAAGTTGAGTTGGGATACACGTAGCACGTGGGTTACAGGTTGTGTATGCCTGAGTATCTAATTCACACTAAAATGTCTTGGCTGTATGCATGTGGTGGCTGGAATCCCTTTGCATTGTAGAAGCAAAGTTCAGAGACAGAAAGTAAGGGAACGCAACATTATGAAAAAAAGAAGAAATGATCTATGGAAAATTAATTGTTATAGATGTTCTTTGATCCTGGAAAATCATAAAAATAGTCTTGGGGGGGGGGGGGGGGGGTAGAAAAAAAAGCAGGTAACTGTCAAAATGTTAGCTAAATACACTAAACACTAATACGCCTGTATATACGCATGCATATATACAGGTATGTAATATACGTGTAGTGGAATACTGTTGAGAAGGTACATCCTCTATTGTCACACCACCAGCATCGGCCTCTGATCTTGTGGACGAATATAATCACATAGGAGACGTTACTGTTGAAGCAGACCTCATACATACACATGGAATCAGCTGTACAATTTTCACTTCAAAGGCATAATTTGCTTAGGCAGTCAACACCATCAATAAGAACATCTGTTGTATAATGCCCCAAGATCTACCTGACTTCCTAATAATCGAGGTGCTGAGACTGTACCTTGTCAACTTAATCAATGTATAGTGATTTTCTATTGCTTTTGCCACAGTGTATTTGGTGTGTTGATTTTATGGCCACCAGACACTCACTCAGGGATTGTGTAAGTGTCTTTCAATCCACGCTTAAAGCAAAAACCCACATGTGCCGACCAACTGAATGTAACTGAGAAACTGATCCAAACGCTGGCCACGAGCAATGGCTACTTTAAACAAAACGCTCTCAGGCTACTGTCTGCAAACACCCTAGAAGCAGGAATCTGTTGACTGACAGGCAAAAAGTAATTGCAATCACCAAAACCCCTGGAACTCTCATTCTCCTCTCCCTTGTCCTAGTTTGCTTCATGACTCTATCTGTATCTGCTTTGGCTTAGTCTACTCTTAGCTTAGTCTACTCTCTGAGTGCAGAACAATCATCTGTGCTGAAGTCTGAACCCTGAGCTCTGCCTAAATGGGAATCCTAAGAAAACCTTCACTCGATATTTAAGAGAAAAGCAACGTCAGGAACAGAAGTACTTGATCTTTCCTTAACACTTACCATCGATGCTGTTCTCCAGGCATTTAAAGCCTTCAGCTCCTGCAGCCTGTTTCTCCATTGTTGCACATACTCATGGACAGCGTTTATCTCAACGTGGGAAAACACAAACGTGCTTTTGTTAAGCATGGCTTTTGTTTTTTTCTTATTTGCGTCCCTTCCCCTCCCTTCTCCCCCCTTTGCCTTCTTTAAAAGGGGGAACAAGAGTGATCTGAGCTACTGCAAGGAAATTTCAGACTGGACAATTCCGGTTTTGCCCCACTTTATGAGCAGAAACTCCTGCTTTGGGTAATACGTTTTGTACCTGCATCATTGGTGAGGCCTGTGCCACGCAGTTACCAGAAAGGGGCAGGGAGAATCATAGACCTGTTTGAATCAGAAGGGACCTTTAAAGCCATCTGACCCAATTCCCCTGCAGTGAACAGGGTCACCTATGGCCACGTCAGGTTGCTTAGTTATGGCAAAGCCTTCAGGCCAGCAGCTCCTGCTGTTTTCTACTCCCTGCACAGAAAAGTGAACGTATGAGGGCATTGGTATTCACTGAGTCAAGAGCGGCCGCCTGAAGAACAGGAACCACTGCTACCCTGAGCGTGTCCACAGAAAGCTCACTTGTTCTGAATACTTACATAGTATCCTGTGCTCTCCATTGCACTGCACTTATAATACGCCAGGTGCAGCTCCTCAGGGGAGATCTCTGGAAAGCTTGCAGGGAGGCAAACAATCAGCATGCTCCAAAGGGAATACAACAATACAAAATTGCCCTCTGGACTTACACAAGAAACTGCCAATGCGATCCGCTTTCCTGAAAAAATGAAAATGTAAACAAATGGCAAAGCCGACTGCGTTCCAAATGCCTGCAGGAGCCGAGTGCTGGGCATTTGCATTTCTGCTTCCTTAATTTTCCTGAGAGGAGCTTGCTCCACAAACATCACTCAGCTGATCTCCAAATGTCATCTCCTCAGGAGGCTTTGGGTAACAGAACTGCACCCACAGCGCTGCTGCTGCTGCTGCTGCTGCTGCTGCTGCTGCTGCTGCCGTGGGCTGTAACTGTCCTTTGCTGGGTTTTTCCTTGTCACCTGGACTTGAAGCACTGAAGATGACTCATTAGTCCTTAATAAAATACAGCCATTACCAAAATCAACATGTAGAAGAACATTAACAGATAATTATCACCCAGCTACTCATCTGGAACTTGGTTTAGTTTCTCACTTCAGAGAAATCACAAGTACAGATTCATCAGTTTTACAAGTACTTTAAATATCAAAGTGATAATGAGCACTGGAAGTGAATTGCAGAGAGTCAATTAGCTTCTAATTCAGCTTCTAATTACTGGAGGTGGGCTTGGCAGCCAAAGAGCCAATCCAGTTCCTAGCCATACTAGAAAACTTGCACTTAGGCAGCTGGGCCTTGCCTGGAACTTGCCTCTCATTTACTCCTAAGACACAGAAACATCGTGTTGAATGCTGAACTTGAGTAGAGTTTATTCCAGCTATCCCCAGAAATCTCTTCTTTTTATGCTTTTATTTGCTTTTTATGTTTAGAAAAGAAAAAGAAAAAAAAAAGAAAAAAATGCCTGAGGAAAAGGGAGAGGCTTTTTTTTTTTTTTTCAGAATCTTTCCTGCAGTAAAGACTTGGGAGAAGTTGCAGCTGTGCTGCACAGTTCTCTGATCAATGGAAAGAAGATGCCTGCATGTTTTATGTTCCTGATTTCCTAGAACTTCTCAAAAATGTAATTAACATACGGTAATGAAACAGTGCTTGGTAACTGGGTGTCTGTGCTCTACATTCGCGTTCCTGTGGCTCCTGACAAGTGTCTGTCAAAATGAGGAAGGAAGAAGAGCATCTTGTACAGATGCTGTTTATGATTTAATATTTACTACTGCCACAGGCACATTGAAATCTGCTGGAGAATGCAAAAGCAGCTGCATTCCACTATTTCAGAAGCAGATTGTTTATCAGACACCTGGTTTGAAGCCCAGTAACTCTGCAAATCATCTGCGTGTGTCTTGGAAAACAGGGAATGAGATAGATGACACCAAGCTTTTCTCTGCAGGTTAGAGCAACTGTGAGGTTTAACGAAACTGCTCACTTTGTATTCACAGAGTAAATGAGAATCAATTCACCAAGAGCAAAAATGAGCTCAGGGAGTAAGGACAGCAATATTAATATTTATTCAGTGCATCCTGTGGAGCTGTGTTGACTTTTCTGGACTGGGAGCAAATCAGAAAATCCATTGCATGGTTGCATTAGATGCCTGGAGCAGAAGCAATCATTTTCCATCCCAGTGCTGCCCAGAAGACTGATTCAGTAAGTGGAAAGCTGCAGGAGACTTCCTTAGAGTAACTCCCCCAGGCTGAGACATGAGTCAGGACAAGGCATGCAGTGATGTCACTGCCTGCATTGCCTCATGGCAGCACGTGGCAGCCACCTTTGGTACCCATTGCCATCCCTGGCCGTTTAATGCAGCAGCCTTGTGAAAACCAAAATTCTCCTTGGAACTCGTACATCCAAGGTGAGACATAGTGCCCTAGATCGTAATAAATCACTTGGGCACTGATGTGATACAATTCCAGTCCATGGAATTTAATGGACTTTAATGTTAAATTTAATCCTTTAAATGCTAAATTTAATGGAAAGAGCAATATTCCATCAAAAACCTTTGGCAAACACCTGGAGAACTCCTTCAAAATTGCAACTGCTTCTCTGGAATCAGACACTGGTGCATTGTTTCTCAAAAGCAAGGTCCACATTCCCGCTAGTGTTACGCTTTCTCATTTTTTGTTTTAGTCATACGTTACAAAGAAGCTTTGTTACTCATATATACTGAGGACATGTTATCTTCAGCCCAAGACAATGACTCTTCAGCTAATGCCACCCAGGCAAGCCGGATGATTGGTGATGCTGAGAAGGCTCAGGAACATTCTTTCTTGAAACAGGCCAAAGTCCATTCAAAGTTCAAACCTTGGCAAAATGCAAGCTTCGTATTTATTTACACAATAATACTATTGGACTATGGATCAACGAAATAAAGAAGTCCCATTCTTGCAAAACCTGTTGCTGGTTCCATTGCACTCTTCTGGAAATCTGCACAGACAGAAATGAAATTCAGGAAGATTCCGGTGTTGCATGCAGGAGATGGTCGCTGCAGTGATCGTGGGAGAGAGCTGTCGTTAGAAAACTGTCATGTGAATTCACAAAGCATATCAAGAATGAGACAGCACCAAAGCTGAGAAACAAGGGTATATTTTCCTAAGACAGATAAGATTGCAAGAGAAGATGCTGCTTTCCACAGAGCATGGAATTTTTTTATTTTTTTATTTATTTATTTAATTAGTAAGCAGAAGTGGATATATCCACAGCCCATAACAATTCATGGAATTCCTTTGTTGTTCTTTCATACCCCTACAAGGCTTGGCAAAGATGCCCAATGCATAATCAAATGTGGAAAAGCTGCAGTTAGGTTTGTCACTGGAAGCAAGCTTCTGAAGTCCCTGCAACAGGATAGTACATAAGTGCCGTTTCCAGTTCTTTAAAGACACCAGTTGTCAAGTGAACTAAGGAGATAGGAGCTCCTAAAAAGTCTGCCAATGTGAAAATGAAGTTCCTTCCTGATCGTATCTGAGCTACTACCTCTAAAAACCACCACTAACTGGCAGATTACATTGTGGGAAAGGGGTTACAGCCATCAGAACAATCAGAACAGCCTTCGTGTCTTTTATGCCCTATCAGCCAACGCTTCTCTCTCCCTGCCCTGGTTCCCCATTGGCTGAGTACTGCAGGCTCACCAATTTCCCAACATTCCACTAAACATACAGCTACTGGCTAAAGATGAACGGTTGCTAGCTAAGCGTATATTGCTAATTCTCACATTTGCTCATTCTGCACTAGGCCACAATTCCTGGACACCTGCTGTCCTGGGATAGAGGTAAGTTGGGAGGAAAAATGTAGGGGAGCATCACTTGCATTCCTCCTAATCCAAAAGAGGGGCAGTTTGACCTCCTGTCAGAGGCCCCTTAAGTTGTTCTTTTGCTGAGGGCCTCTTGGCAAAACAGAATAGCCTATAATACAAAAGTTACAATTTTGGTACTTCTGAAGTATTTCATCTTATCTACTAAGTGTGCATAAATGTGGAATAATAAGCCACTTTCTTCCAGAGAGGCTGTGCATGCCCCGTCCCTGGAGGTGTTCAAGGCCAGGTTGGATGGGGCCCTGCGCAGCCTGCTCTGGCATTAAATGTGGTGGTTAGTGGCCCTGCATGTGGCAGGGGGTTTGGAGATTCATGAAGCTTGAGGTCCCTTCCAACCCTGGCCATTCTGTGATTCTGTGATTCTGTGACTCCTCCGGCTGCTATTACTGGTGAGGAGAGCAGCTCTGTTTCCTGGGCTGATGGATGTGGTCCTGGCCCCAGAGGCATGCATTATATAGAGCGCAAGGTTCTGTTCTGTTCTATTTTGGGCCCAAACTTTTGTTACTTGCGTTCTCTATAAGTGTTGACATGGTGACAGTGTCAAGCTCTTTACCAATCTATTGGCCTTTCTGGTTTGAGCAAGAAATTGCACTTCAAGTTTGTGCACATGTTTTAGTTTGTGGGATAATTTCTACTCCTACGGTATAATATCCTTTCGATATTTTACAGTTGAACAACTAGAGTTATAATAAGGACAGAGAGTTTTGGCAAATGCAGAAGCAATCAAAGCACAGAAAGCAAAGCTTTGTAAGAGTTCCATAGTTTGTATCATATCTGATCATAAATTGATAATCATAAATTACATAAAATATCTCCATGGCTTTACCTTCTCCAATCAAAACGGAAAGGACTCATAGCCCCTTACAGTGAGGATTATCTAGTTAGGTTTTATACACCAAGTGCTCGGGAAAACTGTAGCAATTACTAACAGTACAAAAAGAAATTTGAGACAATTATAGCTGGCTAATACATTGTAGCTATGTAAAGAATGGAGGAGAGGCAGAATTCAGGAAGTTTTCAGAAATAGTTCAAAGACGTTACAAAAGGTGAATTCCTGTATGACTGCAATGCACCCTGAGCCTTCGGAGTCCATAGGATGGCACTGTGTAGGCCTCTCATGCTGCTGCTGAGACCTTCAGCTCCAATTCTATCTGATCCCGACTGAATCTTCCTCGTTCATTTGTCAGTCCATCACCAAGAAAAAGCCCAGTCCCTCTGCAGGCAGATGCAACAGGGGAACCCCAGGTTATGAAGGCAATATTTACATCCAGATGAAGTTTCTCACTTTTACTTAGGGCCAGCCTGACTTCCTTGCTGGCATCCCAGTCGTCCCACTGCCAAGGCCCGTCACCTCTTCTGGAAAACGCAAGTGCAGCAGTGCTTCTTCCTTGACAGGGGACAGGTAACAGGAGGAGGCCCCTGGCCTCACCCCATGATTAAACTGTTTTGAGAGAAAGTGTGTGTGCTCATCCACTAGAAAAGGAGGCTGTTTGCATAAGGGGCTTCTCAAATAAAGCTTATGTACAGTTCAATGAGTGCTTTGAAAATTCAGGCTGTTTACAATGATTCTGATTTTGTAAGAATCAATTATTACAGAGTCTGCACTTCCTGAACAATTGAACTCACATTGTATTCCTAATAAACATAAATGTAATTTTAATCAATACACGTGTTGTATGTTTACACAATCCCAACTCACCTTTCTGAAACATTCTTTGGACTTTTCTGATCACAAGAGTATTGCACTGAGTGCAGGTGTCCAGTTGTGGAAAGGCCTGCCATAATGCTGATGTGTGGTGTGAAACTGGGGTGCTAGACACAACTAGTTCCAGCCCACTGCTACTCCCTCCTACTGCCCCACAGGACCCATTAGCCAATGGGCAGGCAGCTCAGAGGGAGTGGAGCTCAGAAGAAAGATCCCAGAAAAGAGTGGGAACACCTTGGAAGAAGGTCATGGAGAAGGTGCTATGTGCCCCCAGCAACGCTCACCCTGCAGCTCCTGAAGAGCGTATGCTGGATCAGGGAGAGGTGTGAGGAGGAAGGGAGAGCGGAGAGGAGCTACTCTGCGACAGATGAAGGAGTCAGAAACGGAGGGGTGAGGAAGACCTGCTGAGCAGGGCATGGGATGAATAAATGAAATTTATTTTCCCTAAGTTAAATTTGTTTGACTTCTGAGGTAATATTCCCATGGGCTTTCCCCTCTCTCTCTGGCTTTCTGTGCAGGGGGAGTGAGAGAGAGGCTGTTTTCTTTATGTTTTCTTGGGACAAATCTACTTTCAGTTATTTTAACATGCTTAATAGAACTGTTTCATGTATATATATGTTTCATGCATATTGCCATGTTTCCATAGAATAATCAGGCTATAATTGCTGCGCCTGGAGTGTTTGCTGATTTTATTTCTTGCTGGGATGAATCTCAGCTGTATTCACTCCTCTCTCTGCCTTATTCTCAGATTTGGTCATTTCCTCCTCCTTTTTTGTGTTTCTTTTCCCATGCATGTATTAAAGTGCATACTTTTCCACGCAGTCCTTTCCTTCCTCTGGTGTCCAGACAGTACTGCTACCTCGTCTTCACACTGAGCTGATGAGATCTATTGCCACCCTGATTCAATCTGATCACGTAGTCAAGAACTTCCTTGTTGCTTATGTAATTTTTAAAACTTCCCCAACTATGCTTTTGAAGTGTTTCAGTCTCGTGAGGTTACTTCTGCAAGATCAAGGTTCTCAGAATTCTTTTATGCCTCTTCATTATGAATAAAAAGAGTATTTTCATCTGTAAACTGCATACATGCTCAGATTGCTAAGTAAACATACTACAGCAAACGGCACGAAGGCTAAGCCTGTAAAATCCCCTTCGTTTGCTGTGATTTGTGACTTTTGTCTTGTATTTTCTGAGTTTTGTAGGACTTGCGTCTAACCCTCTCACCCTGTGTCGTTCATTCAGATGCTGTACAGGTCAGAGCACAAGTCTGCATCTGTACGTTTGAGATTTACTGCCGTTTGAGTCTAGCTTTAATACATTGCTTCATTGTGTGAAGACTGATTCAACCTTAATGTGACTGTTAAACTGCAGTAGATAGAGACCGTGACTACAGCTTGCCCAGCCCTGAGCTTGGCCGTCACGATCACTTAGGCACTACTCCTGGAAAGCTGCTGAGTATAAACTTAGCCTGAGAAGATAGATCGGCTGAATTGTCTAATTTGTAACAGATGGACTTGCTGAAACACAGAAGTCTTCGTTATTCTATGGAAAAGGCCATTCAAAACTGAGGCAGATGTATGAAACGGAAAAATACGTAAGATTTTCTTTGGCTGTGGGCCACTCAGAACAACTTAGCAATTACAGTTGGTATGTAAGTAATGTGAAATAAGATGAATTTTTTTTTTTTCTGAATCTGAAGTTTCCAAAGCTTCAGAGATGACACAGATGAAATAGAATTAGAAAAAATGCTTTATGTGAGCAAGAATGAATTTGGTATTCCAAGCACTGTCATTCATAGCGGAAAATTCTTGGTGCTCGTGTACCTTAGATATCTACTGGGGTACTTCCAGATACATGCACTTAGGTACAAGGCATAGTATCTGCAAACTAATGAAGATCACCTAGTTCAGGCACTGAAACCTAGCAAAATGCTAACCTTAAAATAAACCTGAATAAAATAGATTAACTCCACAGTGATCAACTGTTAGGATTCTGACAGGCTTTTATAACAAGTCTTTGTCTTGGATGCAGAAAATACCTTTGGAAAAGACAGATGGGAGGCTATCTGACTGATTTGTCAGATGTGGACCTTGCTTTTGAGAAACAATGCACCAGTGTCTGATTCCAGAGAAGCAGTTGCAATTTTGAAGGAGTTCTCCAGGTGTTTGCCAAAGGTTTTTGATGGAATATTGCTCTTTCCATTAAATTTAGCATTTAAAGGATTAAATTTAACATTAAAGTCCATTAAATTCCATGGACTGGAATTGTATCACATCAGTGCCCAAGTGATTTATTACGATCTAGGGCACTATGTCTCACCTTGGATGTACGAGTTCCAAGGAGAATTTTGGTTTTCACAAGGCTGCATTAAACGGCCAGGGATGGCAATGGGTACCAAAGGTGGCTGCCACGTGCTGCCATGAGGCAATGCAGGCAGTGACATCACTGCATGCCTTGTCCTGACTCATGTCTCAGCCTGGGGGAGTTACTCTAAGGAAGTCTCCTGCAGCTTTCCACTTACTGAATCAGTCTTCTGGGCAGCACTGGGATGGAAAATGATTGCTTCTGCTCCAGGCATCTAATGCAACCATGCAATGGATTTTCTGATTTGCTCCCAGTCCAGAAAAGTCAACACAGCTCCACAGGATGCACTGAATAAATATTAATATTGCTGTCCTTACTCCCTGAGCTCATTTTTGCTCTTGGTGAATTGATTCTCATTTACTCTGTGAATACAAAGTGAGCAGTTTCGTTAAACCTCACAGTTGCTCTAACCTGCAGAGAAAAGCTTGGTGTCATCTATCTCATTCCCTGTTTTCCAAGACACACGCAGATGATTTGCAGAGTTACTGGGCTTCAAACCAGGTGTCTGATAAACAATCTGCTTCTGAAATAGTGGAATGCAGCTGCTTTTGCATTCTCCAGCAGATTTCAATGTGCCTGTGGCAGTAGTAAATATTAAATCATAAACAGCATCTGTACAAGATGCTCTTCTTCCTTCCTCATTTTGACAGACACTTGTCAGGAGCCACAGGAACGCGAATGTAGAGCACAGACACCCAGTTACCAAGCACTGTTTCATTACCGTATGTTAATTACATTTTTGAGAAGTTCTAGGAAATCAGGAACATAAAACATGCAGGCATCTTCTTTCCATTGATCAGAGAACTGTGCAGCACAGCTGCAACTTCTCCCAAGTCTTTACTGCAGGAAAGATTCTGAAAAAAAAAAAAAAAAAGCCTCTCCCTTTTCCTCAGGCTTTTTTTTCTTTTTTTTTCTTTTTCTTTTCTAAACATAAAAAGCAAATAAAAGCATAAAAAGAAGAGATTTCTGGGGATAGCTGGAATAAACTCTACTCAAGTTCAGCATTCAACACGATGTTTCTGTGTCTTAGGAGTAAATGAGAGGCAAGTTCCAGGCAAGGCCCAGCTGCCTAAGTGCAAGTTTTCTAGTATGGCTAGGAACTGGATTGGCTCTTTGGCTGCCAAGCCCACCTCCAGTAATTAGAAGCTGAATTAGAAGCTAATTGACTCTCTGCAATTCACTTCCAGTGCTCATTATCACTTTGATATTTAAAGTACTTGTAAAACTGATGAATCTGTACTTGTGATTTCTCTGAAGTGAGAAACTAAACCAAGTTCCAGATGAGTAGCTGGGTGATAATTATCTGTTAATGTTCTTCTACATGTTGATTTTGGTAATGGCTGTATTTTATTAAGGACTAATGAGTCATCTTCAGTGCTTCAAGTCCAGGTGACAAGGAAAAACCCAGCAAAGGACAGTTACAGCCCACGGCAGCAGCAGCAGCAGCAGCAGCAGCAGCAGCAGCAGCAGCGCTGTGGGTGCAGTTCTGTTACCCAAAGCCTCCTGAGGAGATGACATTTGGAGATCAGCTGAGTGATGTTTGTGGAGCAAGCTCCTCTCAGGAAAATTAAGGAAGCAGAAATGCAAATGCCCAGCACTCGGCTCCTGCAGGCATTTGGAACGCAGTCGGCTTTGCCATTTGTTTACATTTTCATTTTTTCAGGAAAGCGGTCGCATTGGCAGTTTCTTGTGTAAGTCCAGAGGGCAATTTTGTATTGTTGTATTCCCTTTGGAGCATGCTGATTGTTTGCCTCCCTGCAAGCTTTCCAGAGATCTCCCCTGAGGAGCTGCACCTGGCGTATTATAAGTGCAGTGCAATGGAGAGCACAGGATACTATGTAAGGATTCAGAACAAGTGAGCTTTCTGTGGACACGCTCAGGGTAGCAGTGGTTCCTGTTCTTCAGGCGGCCGCTCTTGACTCAGTGAATACCAATGCCCTCATACGTTCACTTTTCTGTGCAGGGAGTAGAAAACAGCAGGAGCTGCTGGCCTGAAGGCTTTGCCATAACTAAGCAACCTGACGTGGCCATAGGTGACCCTGTTCACTGCAGGGGAATTGGGTCAGATGGCTTTAAAGGTCCCTTCTGATTCAAACAGGTCTATGATTCTCCCTGCCCCTTTCTGGTAACTGCGTGGCACAGGCCTCACCAATGATGCAGGTACAAAACGTATTACCCAAAGCAGGAGTTTCTGCTCATAAAGTGGGGCAAAACCGGAATTGTCCAGTCTGAAATTTCCTTGCAGTAGCTCAGATCACTCTTGTTCCCCCTTTTAAAGAAGGCAAAGGGGGGGAAGGGAGGGGAAGGGACGCAAATAAGAAAAAAACAAAAGCCATGCTTAACAAAAGCACGTTTGTGTTTTCCCACGTTGAGATAAACGCTGTCCATGAGTATGTGCAACAATGGAGAAACAGGCTGCAGGAGCTGAAGGCTTTAAATGCCTGGAGAACAGCATCGATGGTAAGTGTTAAGGAAAGATCAAGTACTTCTGTTCCTGACGTTGCTTTTCTCTTAAATATCGAGTGAAGGTTTTCTTAGGATTCCCATTTAGGCAGAGCTCAGGGTTCAGACTTCAGCACAGATGATTGTTCTGCACTCAGAGAGTAGACTAAGCTAAGAGTAGACTAAGCCAAAGCAGATACAGATAGAGTCATGAAGCAAACTAGGACAAGGGAGAGGAGAATGAGAGCTCCAGGGGTTTTGGTGATTGCAATTACTTTTTGCCTGTCAGTCAACAGATTCCTGCTTCTAGGGTGTTTGCAGACAGTAGCCTGAGAGCGTTTTGTTTAAAGTAGCCATTGCTCGTGGCCAGCGTTTGGATCAGTTTCTCAGTTACATTCAGTTGGTCGGCACATGTGGGTTTTTGCTTTAAGCGTGGATTGAAAGACACTTACACAATCCCTGAGTGAGTGTCTGGTGGCCATAAAATCAACACACCAAATACACTGTGGCAAAAGCAATAGAAAATCACTATACATTGATTAAGTTGACAAGGTACAGTCTCAGCACCTCGATTATTAGGAAGTCAGGTAGATCTTGGGGCATTATACAACAGATGTTCTTATTGATGGTGTTGACTGCCTAAGCAAATTATGCCTTTGAAGTGAAAATTGTACAGCTGATTCCATGTGTATGTATGAGGTCTGCTTCAACAGTAACGTCTCCTATGTGATTATATTCGTCCACAAGATCAGAGGCCGATGCTGGTGGTGTGACAATAGAGGATGTACCTTCTCAACAGTATTCCACTACACGTATATTACATACCTGTATATATGCATGCGTATATACAGGCGTATTAGTGTTTAGTGTATTTAGCTAACATTTTGACAGTTACCTGCTTTTTTTTCTACCCCCCCCCCCCCCCCCCCCAAGACTATTTTTATGATTTTCCAGGATCAAAGAACATCTATAACAATTAATTTTCCATAGATCATTTCTTCTTTTTTTCATAATGTTGCGTTCCCTTACTTTCTGTCTCTGAACTTTGCTTCTACAATGCAAAGGGATTCCAGCCACCACATGCATACAGCCAAGACATTTTAGTGTGAATTAGATACTCAGGCATACACAACCTGTAACCCACGTGCTACGTGTATCCCAACTCAACTTGCACCCCCTACAGCTGTATCTATCATGGCAGCAGCTCGACCCTGATGAGTGGCCAGGCCCAGCCCAGAGTCACAGCAAGGTTGGCAGAGCAGCACTGACAAATAAAGCAACAGAACTGAGAAAAGGCTGCCACCTGAAGAAAATATTTTAAACAAAGTCACATGGCAAAAGAATGTAATGACAGTACTCTCTAATGGGATATAAGCGCCATAGCAGGTAACCATACAAGACCATACGGCCACACCTAACAGGTAACCATACATAACCTACAAGAACCATAGCAGCAGGTAACGAAGACAAATTAGCTCACCCCTTCCAGAAACTAGTAACAACTCAAAAGAAGAGCAAACTCAGAGAGATACTGCTCCCTCTGCTGCTAACACTTAAATAAAAGCACCTTTTCCAATCAATCACGTTTTTACGAGAACAGAAAAAAATCTGCATAGATATGATTGAATTGAAATTTGTCACCTTCGCCTGATCTTGAAGAGCACTTTCCAATTTGATACATGAAGAAGGAAAGACAATTCAATCACTACAATCTCCACTAGGTCTTTTTTATCTCAATCCATCAAATATTTCAAATCCCCTTTTACATCCTTGGTATTCACCCAATAGCTGATATTAAAATCCACCCCATCTTCATTCTCATTTTCATCTTTACAGATCAAAAGTATCTAAGATAATCGGTGTTCCTGAGCAGATCCCAAGCAGCAGCCCAAATACAAAGTGACGTAGAATAGAAAAAAGTATAGGCAATAACTGTTTCTCCTGCTCTCAGAGAATCACCGAGGTTGGAAAAGACCTGCAAGATCATCACCAACAGTTCTCACTAAACCACGTCCCTCAACACCAAATCCTTGAAACATTCCTCGAATGCCTCCAGGGTCGGTGACTCCAGCACCTCCTGGGAAGCCCATTCCAGTGCCTGACCACTCTTTCAGAGCAGCAGTATTTCCTAACGTCCAACGTGAATCTCCCCTGGTGCAGCTTGAGGCCATTTCCTCTGGTCGTCTCACTGCTTACATGGGAGAAGAGGCCGAGTCCAGCTCACTGCAACTTCCCTTCAGGTAGTTAGAGAGAGCTGTAAGGTCTCCCCTGAGCCTCCTCTTCAGCAGATCGAACAATCCCAGCTACCTCAGCCAAGCTGATAACAGCCTACACCACTCTGTCACAGGGAGGAGCTGCACAATATCATAGCAGCTTAAAATTACTCAAGTTCCCCAATAGGCAGGAAGGCAAATATTAAAACGAAAGTCCAGCTGGATCAAAATAAGCAAACATATGATTTTTAATAATACCAATTTTAGTTTCATGATTAGGGAGTCACAAACTTCAAGGAAATCAGAAACTAGGAGGATTCACCTCTTCAATAGATTTTACTAACGGTGTTTTATCGTAAAGTTCTGCACTGATATCTCAGGTCTCCTATAAAGCTGCAAGTAAATCTGCCCCTCCAGCAAGTCTGCTACCTTGAACACATCCCATATCACAGTGCGTTTGGGAAGAGTGACAACTGCTAACTCTTCTTGTACACGTGTTTGTGCATTTACCCTGGAGGTCTCCCTTTAAGCAGTAAGCAAACGCTGTCATTGCTTCAGCTGTGTGATGAGATCAATGTCTGAAGCGGCCTGTCTGACAGTGAATCTCTGCTCTGAGGAAGAAGGTCAGATATTACACGGACTTCTTCATCATTCACATCTGTCACTTTTATCTCAATCTGTGTGTAACTGCCTTATTTTGTAGGCTTTTTTTCCCAGCTGCCACGTTCAAGTCTTTTGCTTCTGCCTTGCCACACATTCCACTGGAGCCACAGATAGGTACAAGATGGGCACCTTATCAGATGTTCCCCCAGACAACAGAGGAGAAGCAGCCAGCACAGCTGCTTCTTCCACGTGGCATTTCTTATCCCCCTTACAGTTCAATAACACAGGAACTACTTCAGCTGGAGGTGAACTGCTTTCTGAAAAGGCATGCTGCTTTGGAAAGAGTACAGCCATACTGCCACATTACGGAGTACAGCATGAACCAAGGATAGCATACACTACAATTCACACTGAGATGTACACACATACTAAATAGGGAATTTTTTAGATGGCTTTCTTAGAGTGACTTCCAGCTTGAGGCAAGGAACAAATAAGAGATACATGAAATGAATACATAACAAGCATTTCAAGTTAAAACAGAAAAAAGAGCATGGCTCAGATAAGGTCATTTGCAATAGCTCAACAGCTTTTGGAATAATATTCCATGGTGATGATGAAAGACAGATGGAATCTGTGACTCTGATAAATCTTCAGTACATAGAGATGAGCAAGGACTACATGAAAATCTTTCAAAATGGAAAGACTCACTGGTATGCCCTAACCTTTGTCAGCTGCTCCCTTTTAACTGTATGCTGATGATCACAAAGACAATTGCCACAGTCTGTTTCAGGCGATGAGTAAATCCATGGAGAATACTCAGTTCTGCAGTGCTGCCTGTCTTGTGACTTTTTTGGCAAAAAAGGCCCGTGGCTGAATGGTGCCTTCAGAAAGACCTGACATTTCCCACGCCAGCCTTGAAAGGAACACGTTCTATCATCTTCTTCTCCCTACATGGAACATTCCATCTTAGCCCAGGTTTTTGATTCAGCAGAAGGGGAATGCAAGCTCATCAAATATGCCTGTAGTGTTTGCGGGTACAGCTCTCCTGAGTTCTGAAAAACCACATCTTTCTTCTGCTAAAGGTGGATTTGGCACGCAAATTTGCCCAGAGAATACCAGCTTCTGTCTTTTCCTTCATCATTCTATTCCATTTAGTCAGAGTCGCAGCCAAACAGAGAACGCCACGAGCATTGCTACAAACACCTCAAATGAACTATAACAAGGCAGAAAGAAGATCTGAACTTTAGACTAAGGATGACAGCCCTACCGTTCCTGCCTGAGTTGGTAGCCCCATTATCTGGAAGCAGTTGTGAAGTGAGCACACACATGCACACACAGCTCCAGAAATCAGATTTCCTGCACCATGAACGGACCCCTTTCAACGGTCATTGTTTTCTCAGAACTTGCAACTTTCCACGCTGCAACAAAACATCATCCTTCAACCCAGCAGAGATCTGGGTTGCTTCCTTTATTTTTTGAAAGTGACAGTTGTTATGAGATAAGCAGAGGCCAAGGGGAGAAATTGGACATAGTGCTCATTTTCTGCTGAGCCATACCTGTAACACACTCTGGGATCCTGTTACCTTCTGCAGCAGGTCATTTTTAATTGCCTTATCATAAAATACTTTTTAAAGCACTGAACATTAAGGGATTTAAACCTCTTTACTGCTCCTGGATGGCAATCTCTCAAGGCTCATACTGAGGCCAGCTCCATCTAATAAATAGAATGTGGGCAAAAAAGCAATACCATCAATTAATGACAAGTATTGTAGAGAATATTTGAAACCCTTGAAAGAAGACCTCTAGGAGATCTGCATTTCAATAATAAGCCAAAGCAGTAAGTGAGGGAGGAAGGAAGGAAGGAAGGAAGGAAGGAAGGAAGGAAGGAAGGAAGGAAGGAAGGAAGGAAGGAAGGAAGGAAGGAAGGAAGGAAGGAAGGAAGGAAGGAAGGAAGGAAGGAAGGAAGGAAGGAAGGAAGGAAGGAAGGAAGGAAGGAAGGAAGGAAGGAAGGAAGGAAGGAAGGAAGGAAGGAAGGAAGGAAGGAAGGAAGGAAGGAAGGAGGGAAGGAAGGAAGGAAGGAAGGAAGGAGGGAAGGAAGGAAGGAGGGAAGGAAGGAAGGAAGGAAGGAAGGAAGGAAGGAAGGAAGGAGGGAAGGAAGGAAGGAGGGAAGGAAGGAAGGAAGGAAGGAGGGAAGGAAGGAAGGAAGGAAGGAAGGAAGGAAGGAAGGAAGGAAGGAAGGAAGGAAGGAAGGAAGGAAGGAAGGAAGGAAGGAAGGAAGGAAGGAAGGAAGGAAGGAAGGAAGGAAGGAAGGAAGGAAGGAAGGAAGGAAGGAAGGAAGGAAGGAAGGAAGGAAGGAAGGAAGGAAGGAAGGAAGGAAGGAAGGAAGGAAGGAAGGAAGGAAGGAAGGAAGGAAGGAAGGAAGGAAGGAAGGAAGGAAGGAAGGAAGGAAGGAATATTTCTGTTCTTTCCGGGGTAAAGTCATTTATTACTCTCCAAGCAAAAGGTTTTGTACAATGTAATACAGGTAGATACAGGTGTGTGAAATCAAACCTGTACAGGGAAAGGCCCACAACAGCAATCAGATGTGCATAGACTGGGGTAAAGCAATATGAAAACCATGGTATCACTGCACTCAAAAGAAGGTTCATCTTGAATATAGCAAAGTGCTGTCAGCAGCGGTACACACCATGTTGCAAAAACACTGAGGTCTACAATGCAATAGGAGCCAGTCTGGGGAGTGTAATAGCTGTCCTATCCTGAATAACTGCAATTCACAGAAATCTGTCGTTCTCTAAGAAACGTGGATAGCAACACCTACGCTCACAGGGGTGAATGGGATCCTTTTAGCTGACTCCAAGATTTTCCGATCAAATTATCTCTAAAGAATGAAGAGCAATCAAGTTCATGTAATTGAGTTTGTTCAGTATGCAGGTATTTGAAAGCAATGCGAGTTAGTTAGACCCTTGGTATCATTAAGGAGTGGTTTCAGAGAAGGAAAAGCTGTCCCAAAGCACCACTAAGGAGCTCAGCAACACTTCTGAAATGAGCTGCAGCTTGGACATCAGTGCAGCGGGTCACCCGGGAGGAAATCCCTTCTCATAGCACATTTTGACTGTTCTCACAAATCAGTCAGATAGCCTCCCATCTGTCTTTTCCAAAGGTATTTTCTGCATCCAAGACAAAGACTTGTTATAAAAGCCTGTCAGAATCCTAACAGTTGATCACTGTGGAGTTAATCTATTTTATTCAGGTTTATTTTAAGGTTAGCATTTTGCTAGGTTTCAGTGCCTGAACTAAGTGATCTTCATTAGTTTGCAGATACTATGCCTTGTACCTAAGTGCATGTATCTGGAAGTACCCCAGTAGATATCTAAGGTACACGAGCACCAAGAATTTTCCGCTATGAATGACAGTGCTTGGAATACCAAATTCATTCTTGCTCACATAAAGCATTTTTTCTAATTCTATTTCATCTGTGTCATCTCTGAAGCTTTGGAAACTTCAGATACAGAAAAAAAAAAATTCATCTTACTTCACATTACTTACATACCAACTGTAATTGCTAAGTTGTTCTGAGTGGCCCACAGCCAAAGAAAATCTTACGTATTTTTCCGTTTCATACATCTGCCTCAGTTTTGAATGGCCTTTTCCATAGAATAACGAAGACTTCTGTGTTTCAGCAAGTCCATCTGTTACAAATTAGACAATTCAGCCGATCTATCTTCTCAGGCTAAGTTTATACTCAGCAGCTTTCCAGGAGTAGTGCCTAAGTGATCGTGACGGCCAAGCTCAGGGCTGGGCAAGCTGTAGTCACGGTCTCTATCTACTGCAGTTTAACAGTCACATTAAGGTTGAATCAGTCTTCACACAATGAAGCATTGTATTAAAGCTAGACTCAAACGGCAGTAAATCTCAAACGTACAGATGCAGACTTGTGCTCTGACCTGTACAGCATCTGAATGAACGACACAGGGTGAGAGGGTTAGGCGCAAGTCCTACAAAACTCAGAAAATACAAGACAAAAGTCACAAATCACAGCAAACGAAGGGGATTTTACAGGCTTAGCCTTCTTGCCGTTTGCTGTAGTATGTTTACTTAGCAATCTGAGCATGTATGCAGTTTACAGATGAAAATACTCTTTTTATTCATAATGAAGAGGCATAAAAGAATTCTGAGAACCTTGATCTTGCAGAAGTAACCTCACGAGACTGAAACACTTCAAAAGCATAGTTGGGGAAGTTTTAAAAATTACATAAGCAACAAGGAAGTTCTTGACTACGTGATCAGATTGAATCAGGGTGGCAATAGATCTCATCAGCTCAGTGTGAAGACGAGGTAGCAGTACTGTCTGGACACCAGAGGAAGGAAAGGACTGCGTGGAAAAGTATGCACTTTAATACATGCATGGGAAAAGAAACACAAAAAAGGAGGAGGAAATGACCAAATCTGAGAATAAGGCAGAGAGAGGAGTGAATACAGCTGAGATTCATCCCAGCAAGAAATAAAATCAGCAAACACTCCAGGCGCAGCAATTATAGCCTGATTATTCTATGGAAACATGGCAATATGCATGAAACATGAATATACATGAAACAGTTCTATTAAGCATGTTAAAATAACTGAAAGTAGATTTGTCCCAAGAAAACATAAAGAAAACAGCCTCTCTCTCACTCTACCTCCACAGAAAGCCAGAGAGAGAGGGGAAAGCCCATGGGAATATTACCTCAGAAGTCAAACAAATTTAACTTAGGGAAAATAAATTTCATTTATTCATCCCATGCCCTGCTCAGCAGGTCTTCCTCACCCCTCCGTTTCTGACTCCTTCACCTGTCGCAGAGTAGCTCCTCTCCGCTCTCCCTTCCTCCTCACACCTCTCCCTGATCCAGCATACGCTCTTCAGGAGCTGCAGGGTGAGCGTTGCTGGGGGCACATAGCACCTTCTCCATGACCTTCTTCCAAGGTGTTCCCACTCTTTTCTGGGATCTTTCTTCTGAGCTCCACTCCCTCTGAGCTGCCTGCCCATTGGCTAATGGGTCCTGTGGGGCAGTAGGAGGGAGTAGCAGTGGGCTGGAACTAGTTGTGTCTAGCACCCCAGTTTCACACCACACATCAGCATTATGGCAGGCCTTTCCACAACTGGACACCTGCACTCAGTGCAATACTCTTGTGATCAGAAAAGTCAAAAGAATGTTTCAGAAAGGTGAGTTGGGATTGTGTAAACATACAACACGTGTATTGATTAAAATTACATTTATGTTTATTAGGAATACAATGTGAGTTCAATTGTTCAGGAAGTGCAGACTCTGTAATAATTGATTCTTACAAAATCAGAATCATTGTAAACAGCCTGAATTTTCAAAGCACTCATTGAACTGTACATAAGCTTTATTTGAGAAGCCCCTTATGCAAACAGCCTCCTTTTCTAGTGGATGAGCACACACACTTTCTCTCAAAACAGTTTAATCATGGGGTGAGGCCAGGGGCCTCCTCCTGTTACCTGTCCCCTGTCAAGGAAGAAGCACTGCTGCACTTGCGTTTTGCAGAAGAGGTGACGGGCCTTGGCAGTGGGACGACTGGGATGCCAGCAAGGAAGTCAGGCTGGCCCTAAGTAAAAGTGAGAAACTTCACCTGGATGTAAATATTGCCTTCATAACCTGGGGTTCCCCTGTTGCATCTGCTTGCAGAGGGACTGGGCTTTTTCTTGGTGATGGACTGACAAATGAACGAGGAAGATTCAGTCTGGATCAGATAGAATTGGAGCTGAAGGTCTCAGCAGCAGCATGAGAGGCCTACACAGTGCCATCCTATGGACTCCGAAGGCTCAGGGTGCATTGCAGTCATACAGGAATTCACCTTTTGTAACGTCTTTGAACTATTTCTGAAAACTTTCTGAATTCTGCCTCTCCTCCATTCTTTACATAGCTACAATGTATTAGCCAGCTATAATTGTCTCAAATTTCTTTTTGTACTGTTAGTAATTGCTACAGTTTTCCCGAGCACTTGGTATATAAAACCTAACTAGATAATCCTCACTGTAAGGGGCTATGAGTCCTTTCCGTTTTGATTGGAGAAGGTAAAGCCATGGAGATATTTTATGTAATTTATGATTATCAATTTATGATCAGATATGATACAAACTATGGAACTCTTACAAAGCTTTGCTTTCTGTGCTTTGATTGCTTCTGCATTTGCCAAAACTCTCTGTCCTTATTATAACTCTAGTTGTTCAACTGTAAAATATCAAAAGGATATGATACCGTAGGAGTAGAAATTATCCCACAAACTAAAACAAGTGCACCAACTTGAAGTGCAATTTCTTGCTCAAACCAGAAAGGCCAATAGATTGGTAAAGAGCTTGACACTGTCACCATGTCAACACTTATAGAGAATGCAAGTAACAAAAGTTTGGGCCCAAAATAGAACAGAACAGAACCTTGCGCTCTATATAATGCATGCCTCTGGGGCCAGGACCACATCCATCAGCCCAGGAAACAGAGCTGCTCTCCTCACCAGTAATAGCAGCCGGAGGAGTCACAGAATCACAGAATCACAGAATGGCCAGGGTTGGAAGGGACCTCAAGCTTCATGAATCTCCAAACCCCCTGCCACATGCAGGGCCACTAACCACCACATTTAATACCAGCGCAGGCTGCGCAGGGCCCCATCCAACCTGGCCTTGAACACCTCCAGGGACGGGGCATGCACAGCCTCTCTGGAAGAAAGTGGCTTATTATTCCACATTTATGCACACTTAGTAGATAAGATGAAATACTTCAGAAGTACCAAAATTGTAACTTTTGTATTATAGGCTATTCTGTTTTGCCAAGAGGCCCTCAGCAAAAGAACAACTTAAGGGGCCTCTGACAGGAGGTCAAACTGCCCCTCTTTTGGATTAGGAGGAATGCAAGTGATGCTCCCCTACATTTTTCCTCCCAACTTACCTCTATCCCAGGACAGCAGGTGTCCAGGAATTGTGGCCTAGTGCAGAATGAGCAAATGTGAGAATTAGCAACATACGCTTAGCTAGCAACCGTTCATCTTTAGCCAGTAGCTGTATGTTTAGTGGAATGTTGGGAAATTGGTGAGCATGCAGTACTCAGCCAATGGGGAACCAGGGCAGGGAGAGAGAAGCGTTGGCTGATAGGGCATAAAAGACACGAAGGCTGTTCTGATTGTTCTGATGGCTGTAACCCCTTTCCCACAATGTAATCTGCCAGTTAGTGGTGGTTTTTAGAGGTAGTAGCTCAGATACGATCAGGAAGGAACTTCATTTTCACATTGGCAGACTTTTTAGGAGCTCCTATCTCCTTAGTTCACTTGATAACTGGTGTCTTTAAAGAACTGGAAACGGCACTTATGTACTATCCTGTTGCAGGGACTTCAGAAGCTTGCTTCCTGTGACAAACCTAACTGCAGCTTTTCCACATTTGATTATGCATTGGGCATCTTTGCCAAGCCTTGTAGGGGTATGAAAGAACAACAAAGGAATTCCATGAATTGTTATGGGCTGTGGATATATCCACTTCTGCTTACTAATTAAATAAAAAAATAAAAAAATAAAAAAATTCCATGCTCTGTGGAAAGCAGCATCTTCTCTTGCAATCTTATCTGTCTTAGGAAAAAACACCCTTGTTTCTCAGCTTTGGTGCTGTCTCGTTCTTGATATGCTTTGTGAATTCACATGACAGTTTTCTAACGACAGCTCTCTCCCACGATCACTGCAGCGACCATCTCCTGCATGCAACACCAGAATCTTCCTGAATTTCATTTCTGTCTGTGCAGATTTCCAGAAGAGTGCAATGGAACCAGCAACAGGTTTTGCAAGAATGGGACTTATTTATTTCGTTGATCCATAGTCCAATAGTATTACTGTGTAAATAAATACGAAGCTTGCATTTTGCCAAGGTTTGAACTTGGAATGGACTTTGGCCTGTTTCAAGAAAGAATGTTCCTGAGCCTTCTCAGCATCACCAATCATCCGGCTTGCCTGGGTGGCATTAGCTGAAGAGTCATTGTCTTGGGCTGAAGATAACGTGTCCTCAGTATATATGAGTAACAAAGCTTCTTTGTAACGTATGACTAAAACATAAAATGAGAAAGCGTAACACTGGCGGGAATGTGGACCTTGCTTTTGAGAAACAATGCATCAGTGTCTGATTCCAGGGAAGCAGTTGCAATTTTGAAGGAGTTCTCCAGGTGTTTGCCAGAGGTTTTTGATGGAATATTGCTCTTTTGTCTCTGGGGTTGTAACCTTGGTTTTCCCTGTTTGTGTTAAAGGCAGATTTACAATTCTCATTCAGTTAATATTCTTTGATCCTTCATTTCAGTTGTATTTAATTTCTTGCCAGAGTAACCTGGCATGTACAAGAATATATTTATTCCCTCTTGTTTTCTCAGGCCATATTCAATTAATCCCAAAAAGTAAGCCATTCATTTATTTGTTTGTTTGTTTGTGTATTTGTTAGTTTGTTTGTTTTATTGGCATTAGCTGCTTCTGTTGTTACAAAATCATCTGCGGGCAGGAAGAGGCACCCGTATCCACGAAAGGTCAACTTCTTTCTCCTGCTCCTCTAGCTGTAATTTAACCAAAGGAACTGCAAGGGTAGACTTCCCAAATTCCCATCCTTCGTCTAAGCAACCAGAAATTGCTCCCTCTTTCTCAGTAATTTCAGATTACTTTCATTCCAATGGGGCGGAGCCCTCTCTGGGCTCTTCCAGCCCAGAGACTGCGGCGAAAATAAGCCCCTCCGGAGGAACGGCAGCAGGCTGAATTCGGACGTTCTCGGCTTCAGAACGGCACGACTTCGTTTTGGAAGCGCTCCGGAGCGATTGCCGTTGCTGCCCGAGAAGTCGCGCTTATCGCCGAATGCCGCTTTCAGCCTCCAGCCGCGGTGTCGTGTTCCTCCGTCGCCGAGAAAGGGCGACTGTCCCCGGCAGCTTTTCTCCGAGTTGCGGGCTCTTCTCCGCACATCGGAAAGGAGCGGTTTGGACGTCGCCGAGTGTACATATATGCAGAAGGCACTACGCCTGGCTCTGAATGTTGTGTCCGTGCCTTCGTTTCGAGCCACAAAGTGTGGTCTCTGTGGCTCCACTTCTGTGTTCTGTGACCACAAGGGTAGAAGTGAAAAGCCTCTCTGAAAGAGGCAGCTGGAGATTCGAGGAGCGACAGCTGCTGTGCTCCCAGGGAGCACATTCGAAGAAGTCGGGAGAGATCCTTTCTGGACTGCGGAGAAAATGACCCCCTCTCGGAGGAGCCGCACTGAACATCGTTATGTCCAATGGACTGAATAGTTGCTAATTACAGGAATTCATGAGAAGTACAGATGCTGATTATGGGGGCATCATTTACTTTTCCGAAGGAAGGTGGCTGAGTTGGGATAAAATGCTAAGAGGATGTGATGATTTGCGAAATGAAATCAAGTCATTTATGGAATCCAAAAGAAGCATTGGTTTTAAAGGTGACGATGAGAAATGGCTTTCATAGCTAGTTTTTTTGTGGGATTTGACTGCTCATTTAAATGAGCTGAACATGCATCTTCAAGATGAGAAATCACCTGATCTGTGCTGTTTCAAACCAAAACAAAACGAAAAAAAAAGGAATGAATCTTGAATTATGGCAAGTTGAACTTATGGAAAATGCTTTCATGTGTTTTGATATGCTGGCTAAACAGAGTCCGGTGAGCAGTGCAAAATACACACCCTTGCTTTCATTTCTGATAAAGAAATTTGAGACTAGGCTTCGAAACTAAATAGGCTGAAAATAGAAGTGAATAAGCTGGTATTTGGGGAAGAGAGGCCGTATTTTTATAACTAAGCAGGTAATTCCGGGGGAATATATCACATAATTGGGAGAAACTGCTATACATCCGAGAGAAAACGTCAAGTCCTTGGGAGACTTCCCGATGTGCGGAGAGGAGCCCGCAAATCGGAGAAAAGCTGCCGGGGACAGTCGCCCTTTCTCGGCGACGGAGGAACACGACACCGCGGCTGGAGGCTGAAAGCGGCATTCGGCGATAAGCGCGACTTCTCGGGCAGCAACGGCAATCGCTCCGGAGCGCTTCACCGCGAGTGCCACTTCCGAGCCGTGAGAGCGAAGTCGTGCCGGTCTGAAGCCGAGAACGTCCGAATTCAGCCTGCTGCCGTTCCTCCGGAGGGGGTTATTTTCGCCGCAGTCCAGAAAGGATCTCTCCCGACTTCTTCGAATGTGCTCCCTGGGAGCACAGCATCTGTCGCTCCTCGAAACTCCAGCTGCCTCTTTCACAGAGGCTTTTCTCTTCTACCCTTGTGGTCACAGAACACAGAAGTGGAGCCACAGAGAACCACACTACAAAGAATTGTGGCTCGAAATTCCATAGTGCACGTGTATGCTCCTCTAGTGTTAGTTAGTTAGCTATTCGGTGTGGAGAGGTTGCTCTCCCACACCAGCAAAAAAAGCCAAACCAAACAAACAGAAAACCAAACCAAACACCTCTCAGGTGTATGTTGGCACATTGGGAGGATGTTGCAGGAGGGCCATTAAATAAGAAAAGGCCCTTAAATAAGAAACTGGGAACATACATGGAATAATGGGAGCAGTTTTCTAATTGAGTACCCTAATCAGGAGAGACCAAGTGCTGGGCGTTTATGGAAGTCGAAGAATTGTGCGGTTTGAGTTGTGGATTTTGAAAGGAATGAGACAAACTGTTTTGATGGTATAAGAAAGGTAATTGTTACTGGTATACAGAAGTAGAACGGAGGGTATGTGGAAGTGTAAGAGCTGAGGGTACGACAAAGGAAAAAGGGTTAAAGAGAAAGTGAGTTAATCTGTGCTGGTGTGAGAGCAACCCCCACACCGTTTCCCCGCGAGCAGAACTTGGTGTGAGAGAGTGAGCTGCAGAGGGAGACTTGTGCTGTAAACAGCATGACTTGCAAAGGGGGAGGTGAGAGGACAGGGCACTGGAAGTGAGACTAGCCTCTGCAGAGAGAATCCCAGTGTTGGTACTGGGAGCCTCTGGAGAGGAGCAGGTAAACTGGGAATAACAGCAGCTGCTAGTGTCACGGCACTGGCCGTAAGACCCAGGGATCCACTCAGAGAGACATGGGGAATGTGGGGGGGGAGGGTGGGGGGCTAGAAGAGCCCAGAGAGGGCTCCGCCCCATTGGAATGAAAGTAATCTGAAATTACTGAGAAAGAGGGAGCAATTTCTGGTTGCTTAGACGAAGGATGGGAATTTGGGAAGTCTACCCTAGCAGTTCCTTTGGTTAAATTACAGCTAGAGGAGCAGGAGAAAGAAGTTGACCTTTCGTGGATACGGGTGCCTCTTCCTGCCCGCAGATGATTTTGTAACAACAGAAGCAGCTAATGCCAATAAAAAGAACAAACAACCTAACAAATACACAAACAAGCAAACAAATAAATGAATAGCTTACTTTTTGGGATTAATTGAATATGGCCTGAGAAAACAAGAGGGAATAAATATATTCTTGTACATGCCAGGTTACTCTGGCAAGAAATTAAATACAACTGAAATGAAGGATCAAAGAATATTAACTGAATGAGAATTGTAAATCTGCCTTTAACACAAACAGGGAAAACCAAGTTTACAACCCCAGAGACAAAAGAGCAATATTCCATCAAAAACCTCTGGCAAACACCTGGAGAACTCCTTCAAAATTGCAACTGCTTCCCTGGAATCAGACACTGATGCATTGTTTCTCAAAAGCAAGGTCCACATTCCCGCTAGTGTTATGCTTTCTCATTTTATGTTTTAGTCATACGTTACAAAGAAGCTTTGTTACTCATATATACTGAGGACACGTTATCTTCAGCCCAAGACAATGACTCTTCAGCTAATGCCACCCAGGCAAGCCGGATGATTGGTGATGCTGAGAAGGCTCAGGAACATTCTTTCTTGAAACAGGCCAAAGTCCATTCCAAGTTCAAACCTTGGCAAAATGCAAGCTTCGTATTTATTTACACAGTAATACTATTGGACTATGGATCAACGAAATAAATAAGTCCCATTCTTGCAAAACCTGTTGCTGGTTCCATTGCACTCTTCTGGAAATCTGCACAGACAGAAATGAAATTCAGGAAGATTCTGGTGTTGCATGCAGGAGATGGTCGCTGCAGTGATCGTGGGAGAGAGCTGTCGTTAGAAAACTGTCATGTGAATTCACAAAGCATACCAAGAACGAGACAGCACCAAAGCTGAGAAACAAGGGTGTTTTTTCCTAAGACAGAGAAGATTGCAAGAGAAGATGCTGCTTTCCACAAAGCATCGCATTTTTTTATTATTTATTTATTTATTTAATTAGTAAGCAGAAGTGGATATATCCACAGCCCATAACAATTCATGGAATTCCTTTGTTGTCCTTTCATACCCCTACAAGGCTTGGCAAAGATGCCCAGTACATTATCAAATGTGGAAAAGCTGCAGTTAGGTTTGTCACAGGAAGCAAGCTTCTGAAGTCCCTGCAACAGGATAGTACATAAGTGCCGTTTCCAGTTCTTTAAAGACACCAGTTGTCAAGTGAACTAAGGAGATAGGAGCTCCTAAAAAGTCTGCCAATGTGAAAATGAAGTTCCTTCCTGATCGTATCTGAGCTACTACCTCTAAAAACCACCACTAACTGGCAGATTACATTGTGGGAAAGGGGTTACAGCCATCAGAACAATCAGAACAGCCTTCGTGTCTTTTATGCCCTATCAGCCAACGCTTCTCTCTCCCTGCCCTGGTTCCCCACTGGCTGAGTACTGCAGGCTCACCAATTTCCCAACATTCCACTAAACATACAGCTACTGGCTAAAGATGAACTGTTGCTAGCTAAGCGTATGTTGCTAATTCTCACATTTGCTCATTCTGCACTAGGCCACAATTCCTGGACACCTGCTGTCCTGGGATAGAGGTAAGTTGGGAGGAAAAATGTAGGGGAGCATCACTTGCATTCCTCCTAATATAAAGGAGGGGCAGTTTGACCTCCTGTCAGAGGCCCCTTAAGTTGTTCTTTTGCTGAGGGCCTCTTGGCAAAACAGAATAGCCTATAATACAAAAGTTACAATTTTGGTACTCCTGAAGTATTTCATCTTATCTACCAAGTGTGCATAAATGTGGAATAATAAGCCACTTTCTTGCAGAGAGGCTGTGCACGCCCCGTCCCTGGAGGTGTTCAAGGCCAGGTTGGATGGGGCCCTGCGCAGCCTGCGCTGGTATTAAATGTGGTGGTTAGTGGCCCTGCATGTGGCAGGGGGTTTGGAGATTCATGAAGCTTGAGGTCCCTTCCAACCCTGGCCATTCTGTGATTCTGTGATTCTGTGACTCCTCTGGCTGCTATTACTGGTGAGGAGAGCAGCTCTGTTTCCTGGGCTGATGGATGTGGTCCTGGCCCCAGAGGCATGCATTATATAGAGCGCAAGGTTCTGTTCTGTTCTATTTTGGGCCCAAACTTTTGTTACTTGCGTTCTCTATAAGTGTTGACATGGTGACAGTGTCAAGCTCTTTACCAATCTATTGGCCTTTCTGGTTTGAGCAAGAAATTGCACTTCAAGTTTGTGCACTTGTCTTAGTTTGTGGGATAATTTCTACTCCTACGGTATCATATCCTTTTGATATTTTACAGTTGAACAACTAGAGTTATAATAAGGACAGAGAGTTTTGGCAAATGCAGAAGCAATCAAAGCACAGAAAGCAAAGCTTTGTAAGAGTTCCATAGTTTGTATCATATCTGATCATAAATTGATAATCATAAATTACATAAAATATCTCCATGGCTTTACCTTCTCCAATCAAAACGGAAAGGACTCATAGCCCCTTACAGTGAGGATTATCTAGTTAGGTTTTATACACCAAGTGCTCGGGAAAACTGTCGCAATTACTAACAGTACAAAAAGAAATTTGAGATCATTATAGCTGGCTAATACATTGTAGCTATGTAAAGAATGGAGGAGAGGCAGAATTCAGAAAGTTTTCAGAAATAGTTCAAAGACGTTAAAAAGTGAATTCCTGTATGACTGCAATGCACCCTGAGCCTTCGGAGTCCATAGGATGGCACTGTGTAGGCCTCTCATGCTGCTGCTGAGACCTTCAGCTCCAATTCTATCTGATCCCGACTGAATCTTCCTCGTTCATTTGTCAGTCCATCACCAAGAAAAAGCCCAGTCCTTCTGCAAGCAGATGCAACAGGGGAACCCCAGGTTATGAAGGCAATATTTACATCCAGGTGAAGTTTCTCACTTTTACTTAGGGCCAGCCTGACTTCCTTGCTGGCATCCCAGTCGTCCCACTGCCAAGGCCCGTCACCTCTTCTGCAAAACGCAAGTGCAGCAGTGCTTCTTCCTTGACAGGGGACAGGTAACAGGAGGAGGCCCCTGGCCTCACCCCATGATTAAACTGTTTTGAGAGAAAGTGTGTGTGCTCATCCACTAGAAAAGGAGGCTGTTTGCATAAGGGGCTTCTCAAATAAAGCTTATGTACAGTTCAATGAGTGCTTTGAAAATTCAGGCTGTTTACAATGATTCTGATTTTGTAAGAATCAATTATTACAGAGTCTGCACTTCCTGAACAATTGAACTCACATTGTATTCCTAATAAACATAAATGTAATTTTAATCAATACACGTGTTGTATGTTTACACAATCCCAACTCACCTTTCTGAAACATTCTTTGGACTTTTCTGATCACAAGAGTATTGCACTGAGTGCAGGTGTCCAGTTGTGGAAAGGCCTGCCATAATGCTGATGTGTGGTGTGAAACTGGGGTGCTAGACACAACTAGTTCCAGCCCACTGCTACTCCCTCCTACTGCCCCACAGGACCCATTAGCCAATGGGCAGGCAGCTCAGAGGGAGTGGAGCTCAGAAGAAAGATCCCAGAAAAGAGTGGGAACACCTTGGAAGAAGGTCATGGAGAAGGTGCTATGTGCCCCCAGCAACGCTCACCCTGCAGCTCCTGAAGAGCGTATGCTGGATCAGGGAGAGGTGTGAGGAGGAAGGGAGAGCGGAGAGGAGCTACTCTGCGACAGGTGAAGGAGTCAGAAACGGAGGGGTGAGGAAGACCTGCTGAGCAGGGCATGGGATGAATAAATGAAATTTATTTTCCCTAAGTTAAATTTGTTTGACTTCTGAGGTAATATTCCCATGGGCTTTCCCCTCTCTCTCTGGCTTTCTGTGCAGGGGGAGTGAGAGAGAGGCTGAGTGAGAGTCTGGTGGCCATAAAATCAACACACCAAATACACTGTGGCAAAAGCAATAGAAAATCAATATACATTGATTGACAAGTTACAGTCTCAGCACCTCGATTATTAGGAAGTCAGGTAGATCTTGGGGCATTATACAACAGATGTTCTTATTGATGGTGTCGATTGCCTAAGCAAATTATGCCTTTGAAGTGAAAATTGTATAGCTGATTCCATGTGTGATGGACATGATGCTGATGTCCATGTGAGGTCTGCTTCAACAGTAACGTCTCCTATGTGATTATATTCGTCCACAAGATCAGAGGCCGACGCTGGTGGTGTGACAATAGAGGATGTACCTTCTCAACAGTATTCCACTACACGTATATTACATACCTGTATATACACATACGTATATACAGGCGTATTAGTGTTTAGTGTATTTAGCTAACATTTTGACAGTTACCTGCTTTTTTCTTTTTTCTTTTTTTTTTTTTTTTCAGTTTCATATCACACATCAGCATTATTTCTCCAAAGGCGATAAAGGATTACATATTTTCTATGGATATTTTCTTTGAGAATTCTTTTTTTGCCTTCGAATATACAAAATCCTAACATCCATGCTGCTTGTGATTTCATGCTCCTTCTGAAAATTCTGCTTTTTTCCAGACAAGAAAACGTATATTTGTGTGATCCGTGTTTTATTATTTTTAGATCAAGTGATGACCGTTAGTCTTCTCAGTAAGACTGACATTCACTACCTATTTTTTCCATAAGAGCGCAATCCTTATTCTTGAGATGTAGTTAATATAGCGAGGCTAGAAATGATGGGAGCCACACCGAGCTTGGTCACTACTTCAAAGGTATCATTTTAAATCATATCTATTGAAAGTGAAACTGCCTAGTCATTTCTGTAAGCTAGTTGAGCTTATTTTGATAGCATACGTTTAAAGCGTGGATCTGAATGATCTTTTGTAAAATCTGGTGATATTCAGAAGGCAGACCCCTTTGAGGTCTATAGAATAATATCACTTAGTTATACCAGTTATTAATCCACGTTTGCTCACGTTACTCACCCTTTTAAGTGAAGGTTTGGTGTCACTATATTATTGAAGTTCAGGGAAATCAAGTAAAATTGATTTTCAAATGGATTCTAAGATTTCATTTGTGTTTTTAATCCCTCTTTAGAGGAAGACAGCATGTCAAGTTATGCAGTTTTACACAGTAGATTGAGGCCATGATCTTGGCTTTATAAACAAATACAGCAACAGTGGTAGTGAGAATCCATGATTTTATTTTCATGCAGCTTGAATGGTCTTTTCTTACTTTTATGTAATTATTATTACTATTTATTTGTATCGTTTTTATTAATTGATGTTTTTAATTTATGCAAGTTCTGAAAATAATCAACTGGTTTTCCTTGGCCAAAACAAAACACCATGAGGTTTCCCTCAGGTGGCCGCGGCCTCTTAATTGTTTGTTACTCCTAGCGGCTTCTTCTCTACTAATCAGTTTGTAGATGACCTGTTGAAGAATAATGAGGTTTCCTTAGTTGAGTGAAGTATCAGAATATCAGTGAAAGGGTGTCTGTAGTCAATGTTTTTCATATTTGCATGAAAGATCATAAGACAAACAGATTTCTGAGATGGACATATACTGGAGTCACTTGGAAGCAGACAGACAAACACAACAACCAAGCTAAAACAATCAACTCAGCCCTCCCAAAACTCCCTGTCTCCCCCCACCCCACACACACACAAACAAACAAACAAACAAACAAACAAAGAAAAACTAAAGCAACAGCCATACAGATAGACAGACAAACAAAAATAAAAACAAAAACAAAAAAAGAAAGAAAAAAGAAACGAAGAACAAGAAAAAAAAACACACAATGGAAACTACGAAAAAGACAATGAGAGATACAGAGTGATGGGGAAGAGAATTGTCAGCAATACCTGTAGACAGTATCTTCTAGAACTAACAGTGCAAAGGCAGACATACCTATGCAATAATAACACCAAAAACAAGATCACTACTGCATTATAATTCAGAAGTCAATCTCTTCTAGGAGGCAGTTCTTTTGCCTATTACGTAATCCTGGAATCCAAGGAAATAGCAAGTATCAACTAGTAACAGTGTTACACTATCTCCAGCTCTAAAATGAGACTCCTTACCTGGTTTGGACTAACGGGCTTACAGCAGGTCAGAAAAAGACTTGTGTAAATACTAAGGACAGAGAACTTTCTAAAAAGTAAGCAGCTAATCAGCAGTATTTAACCTGTAGGAAAAAAAAACTATATGCTTTACTGTGCTTTGACTAATTATAGAAATATTTATAAGGCCCCATCCATACAGAATTCAGAGATTTACAGTACAAGGTAGTAAGAATCCCAAATGAATTTTTGCCCTTTTCTCAGAGCTGAAGTTAGAAATGCAATTTCTTGCTCAAACCAGAAAGGCCAATAGATTGGTAAAGAGCTTGACACTGTCACCATGTCAACACTTATAGAGAATGCAAGTAACAAAAGTTTGGGCCCAAAATAGAACAGAACAGAACCTTGCGCTCTATATAATGCATGCCTCTGGGGCCAGGACCACATCCATCAGCCCAGGAAACAGAGCTGCTCTCCTCACCAGTAATAGCAGCCGGAGGAGTCACAGAATCACAGAATCACAGAATGGCCAGGGTTGGAAGGGACCTCAAGCTTCATGAATCTCCAAACCCCCTGCCACATGCAGGGCCACTAACCACCACATTTAATACCAGAGCAGGCTGCGCAGGGCCCCATCCAACCTGGCCTTGAACACCTCCAGGGACGGGGCGTGCACAGCCTCTCTGCAAGAAAGTGGCTTATTATTCCACATTTATGCACACTGAGTAGATAAGATGAAATACTTCAGGAGTACCAAAATTGTAACTTTTGTATTATAGGCTATTCTGTTTTGCCAAGAGGCCCTCAGCAAAAGAACAACTTAAGGGGCCTCTGACAGGAGGTCAAACTGCCCCTCCTTTATATTAGGAGGAATGCAAGTGATGCTCCCCTACATTTTTCCTCCCAACTTACCTCTATCCCAGGACAGCAGGTGTCCAGGAATTGTGGCCTAGTGCAGAATGAGCAAATGTGAGAATTAGCAATATACGCTTAGCTAGCAACAGTTCATCTTTAGCCAGTAGCTGTATGTTTAGTGGAATGTTGGGAAATTGGTGAGCCTGCAGTACTCAGCCAATGGGGAACCAGGGCAGGGAGAGAGAAGCGTTGGCTGATAGGGCATAAAAGACACGAAGGCTGTTCTGATTGTTCTGATGGCTGTAACCCCTTTCCCACAATGTAATCTGCCAGTTAGTGGTGGTTTTTAGAGGTAGTAGCTCAGATACGATCAGGAAGGAACTTCATTTTCACATTGGCAGACTTTTTAGGAGCTCCTATCTCCTTAGTTCACTTGACAACTGGTGTCTTTAAAGAACTGGAAACGGCACTTATGTACTATCCTGTTGCAGGGACTTCAGAAGCTTGCTTCCTGTGACAAACCTAACTGCAGCTTTTCCACATTTGATAATGTACTGGGCATCTTTGCCAAGCCTTGTAGGGGTATGAAAGAACAACAAAGGAATTCCATGAATTGTTATGGGCTGTGGATATATCCACTTCTGCTTACTAATTAAATAAATAAATAAATAATAAAAAAATGCGATGCTTTGTGGAAAGCAGCATCTTCTCTTGCAATCTTATCTGTCTTAGGAAAAAACACCCTTGTTTCTCAGCTTTGGTGCTGTCTCGTTCTTGGTATGCTTTGTGAATTCACATGACAGTTTTCTAACGACAGCTCTCTCCCACGATCACTGCAGCGACCATCTCCTGCATGCAACACCAGAATCTTCCTGAATTTCATTTCTGTCTGTGCAGATTTCCAGAAGAGTGCAATGGAACCAGCAACAGGTTTTGCAAGAATGGGACTTCTTTATTTCGTTGATCCATAGTCCAATAGTATTATTGTGTAAATAAATACGAAGCTTGCATTTTGCCAAGGTTTGAACTTTGAATGGACTTTGGCCTGTTTCAAGAAAGAATGTTCCTGAGCCTTCTCAGCATCACCAATCATCCGGCTTGCCTGGGTGGCATTAGCTGAAGAGTCATTGTCTTGGGCTGAAGATAACGTGTCCTCAGTATATATGAGTAACAAAGCTTCTTTGTAACGTATGACTAAAACATAAAATGAGAAAGCGTAACACTAGCGGGAATGTGGACCTTGCTTTTGAGAAACAATGCATCAGTGTCTGATTCCAGGGAAGCAGTTGCAATTTTGAAGGAGTTCTCCAGGTGTCTGTGAGAGGTGTACATGTGGTAGGAGCACCTATAGGTGCCGGTGTCAGCTGGAGTCAGCCCAAAGAGGGTGAAGGTGGCCTTGCCCCCACCATCAGGGTCCTGCTGCTGGACAGGGGCCGAGTGCCCATCCTTGTGCAGGAAGGTGGCCCCTTGGTACATGTTCCTGCATCGGATGGTGATGTTGGTCCCCATCCCCACACGTCTCTTGTGGCTCATGGAAATGCCAGGTGGGGGGAAGCAGTGATCTGCATGATGGGAGAGAAAATGGATGGGACTTGAGCCTGTGAGGACAGCTCAGGGCCTCCCTCTGACCCCAGTGCACTCACCTGTAACTACCAGCTCCACAGGGTCACTCATCTCTGATGTCTCTGCTGGCTCAGACAGCCGGTACTGGCAACGATACGTCCCTGTGTGCACCCACGTTGTGATAGCAAAGCAGAACACGGCCATGTCCTGAACATTGCACTTCTTCATGCAGGGGGTGAAACCTCCTTCCTGGCAGAGCCGGACCCAGGCAGATGGCCGGGGCAGGTGACACCGCAGGGTGACATTGTCCCCCACTTCTAACCCCTGGCTAGGGTGCAGCAACAGGGAGGGTCAGGGCACTGGGACAGGGGGCAGCAGTCAGCCTTGTTCCCTGCACACCCGCCTGTGCCCCTCTGATGGCCCACTGACCACGCTCCCCTCCCTCTGGCCCCATTCTTCCCCCGTCCTCATATTCACTTTGCTTTGCCCTGCTCACTGCCACCAGCCACCAACCTGCAAGGGACATGGTCCTGGTCCCACACAGGGCCACCAACCCCCGTGGCACCACGTCCCCATTGTCACTCACCCAGGAGGAGGGCCAGCGCCATTGGTGCCTTGGGACAGGAGCAGCTTGGGACAGCGAGACTGCAGTGGGGACAGGGAGTGTCTGCAGATCCCTTTTCTAGATCCACAGATACAGGAGCTGGCAATAGAACATAGATGTAGAGCTCGTAAAGAAGAGCGTATTGTTTGCGGGCTTTTTGATGCTGCTCTGATAGCAAGGCAGAAAGATAAAAGGAGGGAGGAACTGTGTCACTAGGGGAGGTGATTAAGAGTTTGCAATCTGAGCTATAATTCAAGGGAAAGCGGTGGTGGCAGGCAGAGAGAGCTCAGCACACTTTGCAGAGCCATCTGCATGATGCTTCTGTGAGAGGGCGTCAGATTCAGACAGCAGCTGCTGACTTGGAGGGGTGGATGTGGTGAAGGAGTGCGGCAGCCCAGGGAGGGAATGAGAGGGAGTTGTGAGGAATCAGCATCAAGAGATGAGGGTAAATCTGCCCCTCGCCTTCTCCATCTCGTTACATCTGAACATCAACAGGAGGCTGAAGAACCCTTCCCCTTCCCCATCCTCTTCCCTCTCCCTTTTCCCTTACGCTTCCTCTTTGCTTTTTCCAGCACTGTGGGGATGCTTTGCATCAGTGCATTTCTCAAATGCCCTCGTGCCCTGCTGCACTGCCTCACGACCTCCGGAGATTGCACCTGCATCAAACATAGGAGGGAATAACTGTGAGTGCGATGGGGACATCAATCACAGCTCCCCACCACTGCCACCACCGCCACCACCAGGTTCCTGTCCAACTCCTCCCTGCCACCTGCGGGTTCTGGCTGTTTACGTGTCCCCATTCTCCACCACTACATCCACAGGGATGGGATGTGGAGACACTGACACGAAGGATTGACGGCAGGACAAACAAATGGGTGTTGACACCTACCTGAGTGCAGGTGTGGGCATCACCTCCAGCATCATGCTGACCCCAAGGGGGGAGGACTGTAGGCAGCAACCCCTGATGTGGTAGGAGCACCTATAGGTGCCAGCACCTGCTGGGGTCACCAAAGAGGATGCAGGTGGCTGTGCCCCCACCACTGGGTTCTTGGTGCTGCACGGGGGTTGAAGACCCATCCTTGTGCAGGAGGAAGGCGGCCCCATAGTTCTTGTTCCAGCAGTGGATGGCAGCATTGGTCGCCATTTCCACATGTTCCTCAGGGCTGAGGGAAATGCCTGGTGGGGGTACCCGTGATCTGAGTGCAGAGAGGAGACAGCAGTGTGACATGGCCTTGGGGAGAACAGCACAAGGACACTCATTTTCCCAGTGCCCTCACTTGTTACCACCAGCTCCTCGGGTCACTGTCTCCGATGTCGCTGGTGGCTCCAACACCCAGCACTGGCACTGATACTTCTCTGCATCTTCCTTCTCTACACAAACCAAGGGGAAATCAAGGGGATTTTACAGGCTTAGCCTTCTTGCCGTTTGCTGTAGTATGTTTACTTAGCAATCTGAGCATGTATGCAGTTTACAGATGAAAATACTCTTTTTATTCATAATGAAGAGGCATAAAAGAATTCTGAGAACCTTGATCTTGCAGAAGTAACCTCACGAGACTGAAACACCTAAAAAGCATAGTTGGGGAAGTTTTAAAAATTACATAAGCAATTTTTCTTTAAAAATCTTATTGTACAGCTGATTCCATGTGTATGTATGAGGTCTGCTTCAACAGTAACATCTCCTATGTGATTATATTCGTCCACAAGATCAGAGGCCGACGCTGGTGGTGTGACAATAGAGGACGAACCTTCTCAACAGTATTCCACTACACGTATATTACATACCTGTATATATACATACGTATATACAGGCGTATTAGTGTTTAGTGTATTTAGCTAACATTTTGACAGTTACCTGCTTTTTTCTTTTTTTTTTCTTTTTTTTTTTTTTTCAGTTTCATACCACACATCAGCATTATTTCTCCAAAGGTGATAAAGGATTACATATTTTCTATGGATATTTTCTTTGAGAATTCTTTTTTTGCCTTCGAATATACAAAATCCGAACATCCATGCTGCTTGTGATTTCATGCTCCTTCTGAAAATTCTTGCTTTTTTCCAGACAAGAAAACGTATATTTGTGTGATCCGTGTTTTATTATTTTTAGATCAAGTGATGACCGTTAGTCTTCTCAGTAAGACTGACATTCACTACCTATTTTTTCCATAAGAGCGCAATCCTTATTCTTGAGATGTAGTTAATATAGCGAGGCTAGAAATGATGGGAGCCACACCGAGCTTGGTCACTACATCAAAGGTATCATTTTAAATCATATCTATTGAAAGTGAAACTGCCTAGTCATTTCTGTAAGCTAGTTGAGCTTATTTTGACAGCATACGTTTAAAGCGTGGATCTGAATGATCTTTTGTAAAATCTGGTGATATTCAGAAGGCAGACCCCTTTGAGGTCTATAGAATAATATCACTTAGTTATACCAGTTATTAATCCACGTTTGCTCACGTTACTCATCCTTTTAAGTGAAGGTTGGGTGTCACTATATCATTGAAGTTCAGGGAAATCAAGTAAAATTGATTTTCAAATGGATTCTAAGATTTCATTTGTGTTTTTAATCCCTCTTTAGAGGAAGACAGCGTGTCAAGTTATGCAGTTTTACACAGTAGATTGAGGCCATGATCTTGGCTTTATAAACAAATACAGCAACAGTGGTAGTGAGAATCCATGATTTTATTTTCGTGCAGCTTGAATGGTCTTTTCTTACTTTTATGTAATTATTATTACTATTTATTTGTATCATTTTTATTAATTGATGTTTTTAATTGATGCAAGTTCTGAAAATAATCAACTGGTTTTCCTTGGCCAAAACAAAACACCATGAGGTTTCCCTCAGGTGGCCGCGGCCTCTTAATTGTTTGTTACTCCTAGTGGCTTCTTCTCTACTAATCAGTTTGTAGGTGACCTGTTGAAGAATAATGAGGTTTCCTTAGTTGAGTGAAGTATCAGAATATCAGTGAAAGGGTGTCTGTAGTCAATGTTTTTCATATTTGCATGAAAGATCATAAGACAAACAGATTTCTGAGATGGACATATACTGGAGTCACTTGGAAGCAGACAGACAAACACAACAACCAAGCTAAAACAACCAACTCAGCCCTCCCAAAACCCCCTGTCTCCCCCCCCACACACACACAAAAAAACAAACAAACAAACAAACAAAGAAAGAAAAACTAAAGCAACAGCCATACAGATAGACAGACAAACAAAAATAAAAACAAAAACAAAAAAAGAAAGAAAAAAGAAACGAAGAACAAGAAAAAAAAACACACAATGGAAACTACGAAAAAGACAATGAGAGATACAGAGTGATGGGGAAGAGAATTGTCAGCAATACCTGTAGACAGTATCTTCTAGAACTAACAGTGCAAAGGCAGACATACCTATGCAATAATAACACCAAAAACAAGATCACTACTGCATTATAATTCAGAAGTCAATCTCTTCTAGGAGGCAGTTCTTTTGCCTATTACGTAATCCTGGAATCCAAGGAAATAGCAAGTATCAACTAGTAACAGTGTTACACTATCTCCAGCTCTAAAATGAGACTCCTTACCTGGTTTGGACTAACGGGCTTACAGCAGGTCAGAAAAAGACTTGTGTAAATACTAAGGACAGAGAACTTTCTAAAAAGTAAGCAGCTAATCAGCAGTATTTAACCTGTAGGACAAAAAAAACTATATGCTTTACTGTGCTTTGACTAATTATAGAAATATTTATAAGGCCCCATCCATACAGAATTCAGAGATTTACAGTACAAGGTAGTAAGAATCCCAAATGAATTTTTGTCCTTTTCTCAGAGCTGAAGTTAGAAAAGCACTGGACTGGGCTCCCCAGGGAGGTGGTTGAGTCACCATCCCTGGATGTTTTAAAATCTGTTTGGATGCGGTGCTCAGGAACATGATTTAGCAGAGGGTTGTTAGAGCAAAAGTAGTGTGGTTAGGTTATGGTTGGCTTCGATGATTTTTAAGGTCTTTTCCAACCTGAGTGATTCGATGAGTGTAAGTGAGAAAACGACCTGCCAGGAATCACAAAACATACATAGAAATTGTCTGTAGCTCTGTCAAGGGTTGAAGCCTAGCAAGAAACCTTTTTTAACGTCTTTGAACTATTTCTGAAAACTTTCTGAATTCTGCCTCTCCTCCATTCTTTACATAGCTACGATGTATTAGCCAGCTATGATTATCTCAAATTTCTTTTTGTACTGTTAGTAATTGCTACAGTTTTCCCGAGCACTTGGTGTATAAAACCTAACTAGATAATCCTCACTGTAAGGGGCTATGAGTCCTTTCCGTTTTGATTGGAGAAGGTAAAGCCATGGAGATATTTTATTTAATTTATGATTATCAATTTATGATCAGATATGATACAAACCATTGAAGAGACAGACCTCTGTTGTTACTGGGGCTTACTGTCTGGAAGTGCTTTTTGGGAGAGCAATTTGAAGGACATCATCCTGGGAGCTTGAGGCATTTCTAACCGTAGACAGCGCTGTTTAGGTCTGTTTCTGACCACCACAGAGCCAAGAGGACAGCTACCCCAACTCCTGTGAAGGGGTCTTATGTGACTGATGATGGGGTGAGGCCAGGGGCCTCCTCCTGTTACCTGTCCCCTGTCAAGGAAGAAGCACTGCTGCACTTGCGTTTTCCAGAAGAGGTGACGGGCCTTGGCAGTGGGACGACTGGGATGCCAGCAAGGAAGTCAGGCTGGCCCTAAGTAAAAGTGAGAAACTTCACCTGGATGTAAATATTGCCTTCATAACCTGGGGTTCCCCTGTTGCATCTGCTTGCAGAGGGACTGGGCTTTTTCTTGGTGATGGACTGACAAATGAACGAGGAAGATTCAGTCGGGATCAGATAGAATTGGAGCTGAAGGTCTCAGCAGCAGCATGAGAGGCCTACACAGTGCCATCCTATGGACTCCGAAGGCTCAGGGTGCATTGCAGTCATACAGGAATTCATGTTCTGTGAGGCACTCACAGTAGGGGTTGCATGGGGAAGGCATCTGGCTTTTGATCTGAAATGTGCTGCATTTAACGCACTGCTCAAAGGGATGGTATGGGGCCAGAGCAATGGGAATCTGTGCCCTGATATGCAATTAAGTCATATTATGGGCCCTGCAGACAAACGTAATGTCAACAGAAAGATCAGAATTTCCCTTCTCCCAGTAGAAGCTTTTAGTGGAAAAGAAAATAAGGCTTAAAATCATACTTTTAGAAAAATTATTGTTATCTGGGAGAGAATATCTGGACAGCATGGCAAACACAGCTGAATGAAAGGATTTTCATTTGTAATTGGCTTTTCCATGAGGATCTCCTCTCCCAAGGTTTAATAGTAATCAGAGGGCTGAAGAGGCTTCCCATGCCCTTCAGTTGCAGTAGCGTGTGCAGTTGGGTGAAGTCTGTGTCCTGTATCTCAAATCCCTGGGCACTGCCTGCCTTTCAACTACATTTCTGGCTTTTCATCTGATATTCCTACCCTTGTTTACAGATGCTTGATTTTACCTTGGTAATCCAATTGGGCCACATCAGTTTTCTGCAATGAGGAACTATAAAAATGAGCACGGGATAATGAAGGTAAAGCTTATGAATTATTGGAAGGTCTTCTTAAATGAAAAAGAGATAATTACTGAAAAATAGATTTCAGATTTTTCTAAGGAAGTGCAGAATAGGTAGAACATTATTTAAGCATACTGAAATACAACCATTTGAAATCTCCTTTGAATTTCAGAATCGCATGCCTTGTGTGCATTTTATCCTTCACAGAGATCAGCTATGTGTTGGAGCTGTGTTCGCCTGTCACTGACCAGGTAGGAAGTTCCTATATGTGAAGTCTGAAAAACGCTGAAAAATAGATCGTGGGGAATACCACTATGACTCACTTTTCAAATAGAAATATGTCATTGCTACAACTGGATCATTATCCTCTTCAATAAATTAAAAACAAAAACAAAAACAAAAACAAAAAAACCAACATTTTGAAAACTCTTTTCCTCTCTGCCAAATTTGACTGAAAGGGGCCTAGAATTTCAAAGAGATATGATGCCAAGTGTCAATGACGCCCCCTGTCATTGTAGAAGTTAAGTTCTGCAACCAACTGAGAGCAACAGAGTAATGTTAATCAAATCCAGACTAAACGGTGTCTTTTTTCCGTCTGCCTTCCTTTTCCAAGACTCACAAACTGTATTTCAGGTATTGCTGTCAAGAGTGACAAAAGTTGCGCTTTTAAGAAAAGAGTTATCTGCTCATGGGTAAGGTATTCTGCCATGTATTCATGTAGATTCGTACTGGCAGGGTCTGTCCTTCCATCTGCAATATAAAGGACTTCATTCTTCTCTCAAACAAATTCCATTGTATGTACTTCGATGAAGCAGGTAAAATAAAATTTGTCTATTTTTTCTGCCAGCTCTCTGAGGTGGCGTATTAAAAAGGTGTTGCTTCTCCTCACAGACGCTGAATCGATCACATGGATTTCTCCATTTTGCTGCTGAGAGGTTACAGATCAGTAGCACTATGCTGTTTACTGATGTCGGAGTATCAAACCCTCATTTCAGAAGACTTCTGACAACACAGCATTAGTATACAGCTCCCAGAAAGCTGAAATAACTCAGTACTCAGTAGTGTATCACACATGCTTGTCTTTCCAAGTCAAAGAAATGATGTGTGTGCATCTTAAAGCCAAGCAGAAGCTTAGTTACATATGTTTTCTTGGGACGAATCTACTTTCAGTTATTTTAACATGCTTAATAGAACGGTTTCATGTATATATATGTTTCATGCATATTGCCATGTTTCCATAGAATAATCAGGCTATAATTGCTGCGCCTGGAGTGTTTGCTGATTTTATTTCTTGCTGGGATGAATCTCAGCTGTATTCACTCCTCTCTCTGCCTTATTCTCAGATTTGGTCATTTCCTCCTCCTTTTTTGTGTTTCTTTTCCCATGCATTTATTAAAGTGCATACTTTTCCACGCAGTCCTTTCCTTCCTCTGGTGTCCAGACAGTACTGCTACCTCGTCTTCACACTGAGCTGATGAGATCTATTGCCACCCTGATTCAATCTGATCACGTAGTCAAGAACTTCCTTGTTGCTTATGTAATTTTTAAAACTTCCCCAACTATGCTTTTGAAGTGTTTCAGTCTCGTGAGGTTACTTCTGCAAGATCAAGGTTCTCAGAATTCTTTTATGCCTCTTCATTATGAATAAAAAGAGTATTTTCATCTGTAAACTGCATACATGCTCAGATTGCTAAGTAAACATACTACAGCAAACGGCAAGAAGGCTAAGCCTGTAAAATCCCCTTCGTTTGCTGTGATTTGTGACTTTTGTCTTGTATTTTCTGAGTTTTGTAGGACTTGCGTCTAACCCTCTCACCCTGTGTCGTTCATTCAGATGCTGTACAGGTCAGAGCACAAGTCTGCATCTGTACGTTTGAGATTTACTGCCGTTTGAGTCTAGCTTTAATACATTGCTTCATTGTGTGAAGACTGATTCAACCTTAATGTGACTGTTAAACTGCAGTAGATAGAGACCGTGACTACAGCTTGCCCAGCCCTGAGCTTGGCCGTCACGATCACTTAGGCACTACTCCTGGAAAGCTGCTGAGTATAAACTTAGCCTGAGAAGATAGATCGGCTGAATTGTCTAATTTGTAACAGATGGACTTGCTGAAACACAGAAGTCTTCGTTATTCTATGGAAAAGGCCATTCAAAACTGAGGCAGATGTATGAAACGGAAAAATACGTAAGATTTTCTTTGGCTGTGGGCCTCTCAGAACAACTTAGCAATTACAGTTGGTATGTAAGTAATGTGAAATAAGATGAATTTTTTTTTTTCTGAATCTGAAGTTTCCAAAGCTTCAGAGATGACACAGATGAAATAGAATTAGAAAAAATGCTTTATGTGAGCAAGAATGAATTTGGTATTCCAAGCACTGTCATTCATAGCGGAAAATTCTTGGTGCTCGTGTACCTTAGATATCTACTGGGGTACTTCCAGATACATGCACTTAGGTACAAGGCATAGTATCTGCAAACTAATGAAGATCACCTAGTTCAGGCACTGAAACCTAGCAAAATGCTAACCTTAAAATAAACCTGAATAAAATAGATTAACTCCACAGTGATCAACTGTTAGGATTCTGACAGGCTTTTATAACAAGTCTTTGTCTTGGATGCAGAAAATACCTTTGGAAAAGACAGATGGGAGGCTATCTGACTGATTTGTGAGAACAGTCAAAATGTGCTATGAGAAGGGATTTCCTCCCGGGTGACCCGCTGCACTGATGTCCAAGCTGCAGCTCATTTCAGAAGTGTTGCTGAGCTCCTTAGTGGTGCTTTGGGACAGCTTTTCCTTCTCTGAAACCACTCCTTAATGATACCAAGGGTCTAACTAACTCGCATTGCTTTCAAATACCTGCATACTGAACAAACTCAATTACATGAACTTGATTGCTCTTCATTCTTTAGAGATAATTTGATCGGAAAATCTTGGAGTCAGCTAAAAGGATCCCATTCACCCCTGTGAGCGTAGGTGTTGCTATCCACGTTTCTTAGAGAACGACAGATTTCTGTGAATTGCAGTTATTCAGGATAGGACAGCTATTACACTCCCCAGACTGGCTCCTATTGCATTGTAGACCTCAGTGTTTTTGCAACATGGTGTGTACCGCTGCTGACAGCACTTTGCTATATTCAAGATGAACCTTCTTTTGAGTGCAGTGATACCATGGTTTTCATATTGCTTTACCCCAGTCTATGCACATCTGATTGCTGTTGTGGGCCTTTCCCTGTACAGGTTTGATTTCACACACCTGTATCTACCTGTATTACATTGTACAAAACCTTTTGCTTGGAGAGTAATAAATGACTTTACCCCGGAAAGAACAGAAATATTCCTTCCTTCCTTCCTTTCTTCGTTCCTTCCTTCCTTCCTCCCTCACTTACTGCTTTGGCTTATTATTGAAATGCAGATCTCCTAGAGGTCTTCTTTCAAGTGTTTCAAATATTCTCTACAATACTTGTCATTAATTGATGGTATTGCTTTTTTGCCCACATTCTATTGATTAGATGGAGCTGGCCTCAGTATGAGCCTTGAGAGATTGCCATCCAGGAGCATTAAAGAGGTTTAAATCCCTTAATGTTCAGTGCTTTAAAAAGTATTTTATGATAAGGCAATTAAAAATGACCTGCTGCAGAAGGTAACAGGATCCCAGAGTGTGTTACAGGTATGGCTCAGCAGAAAATGAGCACTATGTCCAATTTCTCCCCTTGGCCTCTGCTTATCTCATAGCAACTGTCACTTTCAAAAAATAAAGGAAGCAACCCAGATCTCTGCTGGGTTGAAGGATGATGTTTTGTTGCAGCGTGGAAAGTTGCAAGTTCTGAGAAAACAATGACCGTTGAAAGGGGTCCGTTCATGGTGCAGGAAATCTGATTTCTGGAGCTGTGTGTGCATGTGTGTGCTCACTTCACAACTGCTTCCAGATAATGGGGCTACCAACTCAGGCAGGAACGGTAGGGCTGTCATCCTTAGTCTAAAGTTCAGATCTTCTTTCTGCCTTGTTACAGTTCATTGGAGGTGTTTGTAGCAATGCTCGTGGCGTTCTCTGTTTGGCTGCAACTCTGACTAAATGGAATAGAATGATGAAGGAAAAGACAGAAGCTGGTATTCTCTGGGCAAATTTGCGTGCCAAATCCACCTTTAGCAGAAGAAAGATGTGGTTTTTCAGAACTCAGGAGAGCTGTACCCGCAAACACTACAGGCATATATTTGATGAGCTTGCATTCCCCTTCTGTTGAATCAAAAACCTGGGCTAAGAAGGAATGTTCCATGTAGGGAGAAGAAGATGATAGAACGTGTTCCTTTCAAGGCTGGCGTGGGAAATGTCAGGTCTTTCTGAAGGCACCATTCAGCCACGGGCCTTTTTTGCCAAAAAAGTCACAAGACAGGCAGCACTGCAGAACTGAGTATTCTCCATGGATTTACTCATCGCCTGAAACAGACTGTGGCAATTGTCTTTGTGATCATCAGCATATAGTTAAAAGGGAGCAGCTGACAAAGGTTAGGGCATACCAGTGAGTCTTTCCATTTTGAAAGATTTTCATGTAGTCCTTGCTCATCTCTAAGTACTGAAGATTCATCAGAGTCACAGATTCCATCTGTCTTTCATCATCACCATGGAATATTATTCCAAAAGCTGTTAAGCTATTGCAAATGACCTTATCTGAGCCATGCTCTTTTTTCTGTTTTAACTTGAAATGCTTGTTATGTATTCATTTCATGTATCTCTTATTTGTGCCTTGCCTCAAGCTGGAAGTCACTCTAAGAAAGCCATCTAAAAAATTCCCTATTTAGTATGTGTGTACATCTCAGTGTGAATTGTAGTGTATGCTATCCTTGGTTCATGCTGTACTCCATAATGTGGCAGTATGGCTGTACTCTTTCCAAAGCAGCATGCCTTTTCAGAAAGCACTTCACCTCCAGCTGAAGTTGTTCCTGTGTTATTGAACTGTAAGGGGGATAAGAAATGCCACGTGGAAGAAGCAGCTGTGCTGGCTGCTTCTCCTCTGTTGTCTGGGGGAACATCTGATAAGGTGCCCATCTTGTACCTATCTGTGGCTCCAGTGTGTGGCAATGTGTGGCAATGTGGCAATGTGTGGCAAGGCAGAAGCGAAAGACTTGAACTTGGCAGCTGGGAAAAAAAGCCTACAAAATAAGGCAGTTACGCACAGATTGAGATAAAAGTGACAGATGTGAATGATGAAGAAGTCCGTGTAATATCTGACCTTCTTCCTCAAAGCAGAGATTCACTGTCAGACAGGCTGCTTCAGACATTGATCTCATCACACAGCTGAAGCAATGACAGCGTTTGCTTACTGCTTAAAGGGAGACCTCCAGGGTAAATGCACAAACAGGTGTACAAGAAGAGTTAGCAGTTGTCACTCTTCCCAAACGCACTGTGATATGGGATGTGTTCAAGGTAGCAGACTTGCTGGAGGGGCAGATTTACTTGCAGCTTTATAGGAGACCTGAGATATCAGTGCAGAACTTCATGATAAAACACCGTTAGTAAAATCTATTGAAGAGGTGAATCCTCCTAGTTTCTGATTTCCATGAAGTTTGTGACTCCCTAATCATGAAATTAAAATTGGTATTATTGAAAATCATATGTTTGGTTATTTTGATCCAGCTGGACTTTCGTTTTAATATTTGCCTTCCTGCCTATTGGGGAACTTGAGTAATTTTAAGCTGCTATGATATTGTGCAGCTCCTCCCTGTGACAGAGTGGTGTAGGCTGTTATCGGCTTGGCTGAGGTAGCTGGGATTGTTCGATCTGCTGAAGAGGAGGCTCAGGGGAGACCTTACAGCTCTCTCTAACTACCTGAAGGGAAATTGCAGTGAGCTGGACTCGGCCTCTTCTCCCATGTAAGCAGTGAGATGACCAGAGGAAATGGCCTCAAGCTGCACCAGGGGAGATTCACGTTGGACGTTAGGAAATACTGCTGCTCTGAAAGAGTGGTCAGGCACTGGAATGGGCTTCCCAGGAGGTGCTGGAGTCACCGACCCTGGAGGCATCCAAGGAATGTTTCAAGGATTTGGTGTTGAGGGACGTGGTTTAGTGAGAACTGTTGGTGATGATCTTGCAGGTCTTTTCCAACCTCGGTGATTCTCTGAGAGCAGGAGAAACAGTTATTGCCTATACTTTTTTCTATTCTACGTCACTTTGTATTTGGGCTGCTGCTTGGGATCTGCTCAGGAACACCAGTTCCTCAGTTCAGTTCAGTTCATCAGCTGGAAGCTACTCTTCTGTCAGAGGTGGGTTGTATGCTGCCTGTAAGAAAAGAATGTATATGAAGCTGGCTAGTTTACCCAGAATATCAGTGATTAAACAGATGCTCTTCAAGGTTTCTTTGAGTAGATGTGTGTGTGGGAGATACACATGAACACAGAAATCTTTTAAGGATACGAAGAATATATTAAAATTCCACATGTACAAAGCTAAGTATGACTGAATTGTTGTATCTAGTATTTTCTGTTCTCACCTCAGGACCAACTGCAAGTAGAGTTCAGTATTTCACTGCTAACTGCAAGGTCAGAACCTTGAGAAACAGATGAGGACTCAACAAATCAATCAACAGAATTATGCTCTCCTTTTAATATAGCTGTCCCTCCTTGATGATAGCAGAGAAGGGACAGTTTGCATTAGTGTTTAATCAGTAGGTTCCCTGACTTGGTCTGGAAATGTCAGTTCTTAGTCCCCCTTGCCTTGAAAAATGAAGATACTGGAATTTGGTGTAACTCCTTTGTGTGAGAGGTACAGTCCTCCTCCCAGTATTTGCCTCATGGAAGGGCTTGCTCATAACCCATAGTGTAGTGCTCATAACCTCACGTAGCGCAGTGAGTCTTGACAGAAGACTCAGTGGTAAACTCGGAAGTTTTCTCTGTTTATTTTCTTCAACCTTAAACACATTAATTTTTAGTCATTTTATTTAAACTTTGGTTTCGAGAAAATGTTACCAGTAAAACCTGGTCAGGAAAAAAGCATGATGAAATTATTCACTCTGCTAAAAGTTTTCAAATTATCAAGGTGAATGAAATCCCATCTGTTTGAAGTTTCATTAGAAATACCCAAGCATTTTCCTTCCTACCCCGATATACCTTAACCCAGAGGTGGCAATTAAGTATTTGTTATCCTACAAAAGGAGGTTGAGTATGAACTGAGAAATCGGTCAATTTCTAATGGCATTTCTGTACGCCTTGTGGTGAAAGTGGTGAAGACAGATGAAAGGCAAGTAGGTTGGTATATGAAATGATCATTCTTCACCCTGAATAGCAATTTCATGCACTTGGAATCCAAGAATTAGAGCCTCTTGTTTTGTAACTTGATCACAGCACAGTAACTCCTAAGCTAATTTCTTCAAGGCTCATCTGTAGTCTTAGCTGATTAGCCTCCCGCAGTGAAATGTTTGGGATGGAAGACAGCAGCAAGTAGAGATCGCTGATTTATTTGATTGCAGCCATTATGGCTACCCTAGGAGGACTTGGGAGCAAATCCTGTTTTCCATGTACTCAAGCTAGAGTGAACCTTTGCTCCAACTGTACCAAATGTAACTATGTGAAATGCTTGTTAGTGTCTCAGTAGTAAGGGTGAGCGCTCTATTCAGAGTCACTGCAGTCAAAGACTTGCAGGTAGTTTTCAGAGTTCAAGACAAGTGGCTCTGTGGGCATGCTGCACAGCCACGGTCCCTCATGCATCCCTACTGGTGGACTGCCAGAGTGCCCTGTGCTTCCCTTTCAGCCTCTGCACCTTTGTTTCCTTCTCAGGGAATCGGGGTAAGAGATGAAAGGCAGAGATAACACGCAGAGTGCTTTGCCCACCTGTATTTTCTGGAGAAGTGCTTTCAGATGTCTTGGCACAAATTTTCCCTAATGATTTCGGGCTTACAAAATAGGGCTTCATAGTCCTGGATATTGCAAGCATTAGATCCATATGGGTTGAACTCCCTAAGAAAGTCACATAAGCAGAAGCACACACGAAAATAGAACTTATTTTAGTTCAAACTCTGGTACATAAATACAGGAAGGTTTTATGGTTGTTAGGATCTTATTTTCATGGCACTACAAAACGTCATAGGAAATCAGCAAAATCGTAGCAGTTTTCATTAACAGATTCTTACAAAAAAAAAAAAAAAAAAAGGGAGGGGGGTGGGGACTTTAAAGTAGGATAGAACAGAACACTACAAAAGGAAACTTGTGAAGGTACATCAGCTTTGTGAGAACCTGTAATAAACAATGTGGATTGCTCATATCTGAGTCCATACAAGGACCCAGTCGGACCGAGAGTGCTGGAAGGAAGCTCGTGCTGCACAGAAGCTGCAAGGAAGTTCAGGCTGCAAAAAGTGCTGCGCTGAAAGAAGCAACCCCGTGCGGAGTCCTGCTTTTCTCTGGATAAGGAACAGCTCCAAGGTGGATGGAATGTACTCAGGGGTCTCCTGAGGGGTTTTTGCAGGGTAGATACAGAATTTGTTAAAATTAGGACTAGTTTGGCTCATTGCCTTTTTGTGTGTTTCGATTTGTGTTTCACACTTGTTGCAGTGTATAGAAAAATGATACAGCATGCTATGAACCGTGCCTTCTTTGTTAATAAGGAAGGGGGAGATGTGGGGGAAGATGTAACTGTGAGCAAGTCAGCCAAGAGTCTATCAGACTCCTTGATAGAGCCTATCACCGTGAAACCTTGGGAGTCTGGAGTGTAAGACTGAGAGCAAATGGGCTCTGTTTGTGTCTAAGGGCAAACAGGAGGTTGTGTCTGTACGCACTGTTAACCTTATCACCCTTAAGAAACCTTTCATCCTTTATCACTATTGTTTGGGAGAAGCTGGGCCAATTAACTGAGGAGGGGGACAGCATTTTCCTGCTTATAAGTGAATGGCACATGAGATGTGTGTTGAACACCATAAAGCAGAACTATTCGGAGAACGATTCTGATGCGACAAGAAACCGTGCGAGCTCTCTAACTCGGCTGAGCGCCGACAATTGGCGCCCGAACAGGGACCCCAAGCCGGGCCCGACTCGAAGACTGACCGCTCCGGAGCACGCTGAGAAAAGCGTGGCAGGTGCCGAGAAAAACACGGAGCACGCTGAGAGAAGCGTGGCGCTGAGAGAAGCGTGGCACACGCTGAGAAAGGGCGCAGAACACGCTGAGAAGCACGGCAGACGCGGAGAGAAGTGCCACAACCTGAGGATTCATCGCCCCGACAGCTCGGAGTGCCTTTCTCCGGACCGTTGCCGTGGGGATTCATGTGAGCTCCGAACAAAAGAACGTCCGAGTTACTTTGCAGATTGTTCTGAAAAAATGGGAAAAGACGGTGCCCGCTGCCGTTTTACAGCAGGTGCTGCTCTGGGCTGCCAAGAGTGACCCCTCGATCGCAAATCAGACCATTTACGACCCCGAAGGAGGGGAACGGGTCGGGGTGAAGCTATGGGACGCTGCTGCTGCGGGTGGTAAGACAGCGTTCGGGGAGCTGCAGACTCGGAGAAAGCTCTTTGAAGCGCTAAAGAGTCACTGAAGATCGCAGTCCGACAGCCCCAGTCTGCCTGAGGGCGAGGGAGAGGCTGGTTGCTCTGCAGATCAGCCCACGATACCATCGGCTGCCCGGCCGCCGCCGTCGGGTGGGATTTTCACTGCCGGAATCAGGTGAACGGGAATGCTCATTTCCCACTGATAACATGGGGGAGAGGAAGAATCTTGGGGATATCCTGTCCTGGTTATTGTCACTGTCTTTGTGATTGGTAAATGCTTATGGCAATGAAAGTGTAAATGTAAATGGCAGATGGAAATGTAATGGTTAATGGTATACGGAGGTGGAATTGTTAACAGTGCACAGAAGTGTGAATGTTAGTGCTGTATGGAAGTGCAAACATCAGTGCTGCATGGAAGTGGAATTAGGAACGGTACATGGAAGCGTAACTGAGGGTACAAATAGTGGAACTGTGAAAAACAAAACAACGAAGACAAAAATCAGCACAAAGTTTAAAGAAGAGCAGCGGGTTAAAATATTCAAGTCTGTGATCTGCTCCAGCCAAAGCAGATCAGTGCCGGCAAGAGAACGCATCCCCACACTGCTCCTCCCCCCGCTGGTAACCAGAACGCAGACGAGGCGTTAATGGCGAGTGGGGACGAAAACAAAAGACTGGAAGCGAGAAGAGCCTTGATCTGCAGACATGTAGGAAACTCGGTATCCCAGTGTCAGCACGGGAAGCCTGAGGAGGGAGGAGCTGAGAGAAGGGCTCTAGGACCCAGAGATCTCCGCAGGAAGAGCTGGGAGGGGGGGCTGGCAGGGCCCAGGAGGGTTCTGCCCTCACTGAACAGAAGAGCAGCTTGTGCCAAAAGCGGCGCTGCGTCTGGTAACAGATGCGATAGCAGTGAAGGGTGGAGAAAATGAAGCTGAGGAAGGAATGACAGCAAGGTGTGGAATTCGTAGCAAACGCTGAAGCAAAATGTGGTGTTCTTACTGCAGTAAGTGATGAGTTTGTAACCAGACGGGAAACCACTGGCAAAAGTGAGGAGGTTTGCTTTGCTAAACGTTTGCAATCTAGTATAGGAAAACAGGTAGGCATACACAGATTGTTGTACGTGCCAAATTAATCCAAACCTTGACTAGGCATGATTTACTAAAACAACAGTGCCACAGCCCATATACAAAGGTCTGGGCTCTCAGCTGCAGAGGGCAGCAGTAACCTTCCCACTGAAATGTGGCAGGTCTCCCAGTAAAGAAATACTCATGGCTGGACTGTGCATGCGTATCATAACTGCAGTGCAATGGAGAGCACAGGATACTATGTAAGTATTCAGAACAAGTGAGCTTTCTGTGGACACGCTCAGGGTAGCAGTGGTTCCTGTTCTTCAGGCGGCCGCTCTTGACTCAGTGAATACCAATGCCCTCGTACATTCACTTTTCTTTGCAGGGAGTAGAAAACAGCAGGAGCTGCTGGCCTGAAGGCTTTGCCATAACTAAGAAACCTGATGTGGCCATAGGTGACCCTGTTCACTGCAGGGGAGTTGGGTCAGATGGCTTTAAAGGTCCCTTCTGACTCAAGCAGGTCTATGATTCTCCCTGCCCCTTTCAGACAACTGCGTGGCACAGGCCTCACCAATGATGCAGGTACAAAACGTATTACCCAAAGCAGGAGTTTCTGCTCATAAAGTGGGGCAAAACCGGAATTGTCCAGTCTGAAATTTCCTTGCAGTAGCTCAGATCACTCTTGTTCCCCCTTTTAAAGAAGGCAAAGGGGGGGAAGGGGGGGAAAGGGACGCAAATAAGAAAAAAACAAAAGCCATGCTTAACAAAAGCACGTTTGTGTTTTCCCACATTGAGATAAACGCTGTCCATGAGTATGTGCAACAATGGAGAAACAGGCTGCAGGAGCTGAAGGCTTTCTGAACTTTCTGCCTGTCCTCCATTCTTTACATAGCTACAATGTATTAGCCAGCTATAATTGTCTCAAATTTCTTTTTGTACTGTTAGTAATTGCTACAGTTTTCCTGAGCACTTGGTGTATAAAACCTAACTAGATAATCCTCACTGTAAGGGGCTATGAGTCCTTTCCGTTTTGATTGGAGAAGGTAAAGCCATGGAGATATTTTATGTAATTTATGATTATCAATTTATGATCAGATATGATACAAACTATGGAACTCTTACAAAGCTTTGCTTTCTGTGCTTTGATTGCTTCTGCATTTGCCAAAACTCTCTGTCCTTATTATAACTCTAGTTGTTCAACTGTAAAATATCAAAAGGATATGATACCGTAGGAGTAGAAATTATCCCACAAACTAAAACAAGTGCACAAACTTGAAGTGCAATTTCTTGCTCAAACCAGAAAGGCCAATAGATTGGTAAAGAGCTTGACACTGTCACCATGTCAACACTTATAGAGAATGCAAGTAACAAAAGTTTGGGCCCAAAATAGAACAGAACAGAACCTTGCGCTCTATATAATGCATGCCTCTGGGGCCAGGACCACATCCATCAGCCCAGGAAACAGAGCTGCTCTCCTCACCAGTAATAGCAGCCGGAGGAGTCACAGAATCACAGAATCACAGAATGGCCAGGGTTGGAAGGGACCTCAAGCTTCATGAATCTCCAAACCCCCTGCCACATGCAGGGCCACTAACCACCACATTTAATACCAGCGCAGGCTGCGCAGGGCCCCATCCAACCTGGCCTTGAACACCTCCAGGGACGGGGCGTGCACAGCCTCTCTGCAAGAAAGTAGCTTATTATTCCACATTTATGCACACTGAGTAGATAAGATGAAATACTTCAGGAGTACCAAAATTGTAACTTTTGTATTATAGGCTATTCTGTTTTGCCAAGAGGCCCTCAGCAAAAGAACAACTTAAGGGGCCTCTGACAGGAGGTCAAACTGCCCCTCCTTTATATTAGGAGGAATGCAAGTGATGCTCCCCTACATTTTTCCTCCCAACTTACCTCTATCCCAGGACAGCAGGTGTCCAGGAATTGTGGCCTAGTGCAGAATGAGCAAATGTGAGAATTAGCAACATACGCTTAGCTAGCAACAGTTCATCTTTAGCCAGTAGCTGTATGTTTAGTGGAATGTTGGGAAATTGGTGAGCCTGCAGTACTCAGCCAGTGGGGAACCAGGGCAGGGAGAGAGAAGCGTTGGCTGATAGGGCATAAAAGACACGAAGGCTGTTCTGATTGTTCTGATGGCTGTAACCCCTTTCCCACAATGTAATCTGCCAGTTAGTGGTGGTTTTTAGAGGTAGTAGCTCAGATACGATCAGGAAGGAACTTCATTTTCACATTGGCAGACTTTTTAGGAGCTCCTATCTCCTTAGTTCACTTGACAACTGGTGTCTTTAAAGAACTGAAACGGCACTTATGTACTATCCTGTTGCAGTGACTTCAGAAGCTTGCTTCCTGTGACAAACCTAACTGCAGCTTTTCCACATTTGATTATGCATTGGGCATCTTTGCCAAGCCTTGTAGGGGTATGAAAGAACAACAAAGGAATTCCATGAATTGTTATGGGCTGTGGATATATCCACTTCTGCTTACTAATTGAAATATTAAAAATAAAAAAATAAAAAAATGCGATGCTTTGTGGAAAGCAGCATCTTCTCTTGCAATCTTCTCTGTCTTAGGAAAAAACACCCATGTTTCTCAGCTTTGGTGCTGTCTCGTTCTTGATTTGCTTTGTGAATTCACATGACAGTTTTCTAACGACAGCTCTCTTCCTCGATCAGAAAGAATGTTCCTGAGCCTTCTCAGCATCACCAATCATCCGGCTTGCCTGGGTGGCATTAGCTGAAGAGTCATTGTCTTGGGCTGAAGATAACGTGTCCTCAGTATATAGGAGTAACAAAGCTTCTTTGTAACGTATGACTAAAACATAAAATGAGAAAGCGTAACACTCGCGGGAATGTGGACCTTGCTTTTGAGAAACAATGCATCAGTGTCTGATTCCAGGGAAGCAGTTGCAATTTTGAAGGAGTTCTCGAGGTGTTTGCCAGAGGTTTTTGATGGAATATTGCTCTTTTGTCTCTGGGGTTGTAACCTTGGTTTTCCCTGTTTGTGTTAAAGGCAGATTTACAATTCTCATTCAGTTAATATTCTTTGATCCTTCATTTCAGTTGTATTTAATTTCTTGCCAGAGTAACCTGGCATGTACAAGAATATATTTATTCCCTCTTGTTTTCTCAGGCCATATTCAATTAATCCCAAAAAGTAAGCTATTCATTTATTTGTTTGCTTGTTTGTGTATTTGTTAGTTAGTTTGTTTTTTTTATTGGCATTAGCTGCTTCTGTTGTTACAAAATCATCTGCGGGCAGGAAGAGGCACCCGTATCCACGACAGGTAAACTTCTTTCTCCTGCTCCTCTAGCTGTAATTTAACCAAAGGAACTGCTAGGGTAGACTTCCCAAATTCCCATCCTTCGTCTAAGCAACCAGAAATTGCTCCCTCTTTCTCAGTAATTTCAGATTACTTTCATTCCAATGGGGCGGAGCCCTCTCTGGGCTCTTCCAGCCCAGAGACTGCGGCGAAAATAAGCCCCTCCGGAGGAACGGCAGCAGGCTGAATTCGGACGTTCTCGGCTTCAGAACGGCACGACTTCGCTCTCACGGCTCGGAAGTGGCACTCGCGGTGAAGCGCTCCGGAGCGATTGCCGTTGCCGCCCGAGAAGTCGCGCTTATCGCCGAATGCCGCTTTCAGCCTCCAGCCGCGCTGTCGTGTTCCTCCGTCGCCGAGAAAGGGCGACTGTCCCCGGCAGCTTTTCTCCGAGTTGCGGGCTCTTCTCCGCACATCGGAAAGGAGCGGTTTGGACGTCGCCGAGTGTACATATATGCAGAAGGCACTACGCCTGGCTCTGGATGTTGTGTCCGTGCCTTCATTTCGAGCCACAAAGTGTGGTCTCTCTGGCTCCACTTCTGTGTTCTGTGACCACAAGGGTAGAAGAGAAAAGCCTCTCTGAAAGAGGCAGCTGGAGATTCGAGGAGCGACAGCTGCTGTGCTCCCAGGGAGCACATTCGAAGAAGTCGGGAGAGATCCTTTCTGGACTGCGGAGAAAATGACCCCCTCTCGGAGGAGCCGCACTGAACATCGTTATGTCCAATGGACTGAATAGTTGCTAATTACAGGCATTCATGAGAAGTATAGATGCTGATTATGGGGGCATCATTTACTTTTCCGAAGGAAGGTGGCTGAGTTGGGATAAAATGCTAAGAGGATGTGATGATTTGCGAAATGAAATCAAGTCATTTATGGAATCCAAAAGAAGCATTGGTTTTAAAGGTGACGATGAGAAATGGCTTTCATAGCTAGTTTTTTTGTGGGATTTGACTGCTCATTTAAATGAGCTGAACATGCATCTTCAAGATGAGAAATCACCTGATCTGTGCTGTTTCAAACCAAAACAAAACGAAAAAAAAAGGAATGAAACTTGAATTATGGCAAGTTGAACTTATGGAAAATGCTTTCATGTGTTTTGATATGCTGGCTAAACAGAGTCCAGGGAGCAGTGCAAAATACACACCCTTGCTTTCATTTCTGATAAAGAAATTTGAGACTAGGCTTCAAAACTAAATAGGCTGAAAATATAAGTGAATAAGCTGGCATTTGGGGAAGAAAGGCCGTATTTTTATAACTAAGCAGGTAATTCCGGGGGAATATATCACATCACTGGAAGAAACTGCTACACATCTGAGAGTAAACGTCAAGTCCTTGGGAGACTTCCCGATGTGCGGAGAGGAGCCCGCAACTCGGAGAAAAGCTGCCGGGGACAGTCGCCCTTTCTCGGCGACGGAGGAACACGACACCGCGGCTGGAGGCTGAAAGCGGCATTCGGCGATAAGCGCGACTTCTCGGGCGGCAACGGCAATCGCTCCGGAGCGCTTCACCGCGAGTGCCACTTCCGAGCCGTGAGAGCGAAGTCGTGCCGTTCTGAAGCCGAGAACGTCCGAATTCAGCCTGCTGCCGTTCCTCCGGAGGGGCTTATTTTCGCCGCAGTCTCTGGGCTGGAAGAGCCCAGAGAGGGCTCCGCCCCATTGGAATGAAAGTAATCTGAAATTACTGAGAAAGAGGGAGCAATTTCTGGTTGCATAGACCAAGGATGGGAATTTGGGAAGTCTACCCTAGCAGTTCCTTTGGTTAAATTACAGCTAGAGGAGCAGGAGAAAGAAGTTTACCTGTCGTGGATACGGGTGCCTCTTCCTGCCCGTAGATGATTTTGTAACAACAGAAGCAGCTAATGCCAATAAAAAAAAAACAAACAAACTAACAAATACACAAACAAGCAAACAAATAAATGAATAGCTTACTTTTTGGGATTAATTGAATATGGCCTGAGAAAACAAGAAGGAAGAAATATATTCTTGTACATGCCAGGTTACTCTGGCAAGAAATTAAATACAACTGAAATGAAGGATCAAAGAATATTAACTGAATGAGAATTGTAAATCTGCCTTTAACACAAACAGGGAAAACCAAGGTTACAACCCCAGAGACAAAAGAGCAATATTCCATCAAAAACCTCTGGCAAACACCTCGAGAACTCCTTCAAAATTGCAACTGCTTCCCTGGAATCAGACACTGATGCATTGTTTCTCAAAAGCAAGGTCCACATTCCCGCTAGTGTTACGCTTTCTCATTTTATGTTTTAGTCATACGCTACAAAGAAGCTTTGTTACTCATATATACTGAGGACACGTTATCTTCAGCCCAAGACAATGACTCTTCAGCTAATGCCACCCAGGCAAGCCGGATGATTGGTGATGCTGAGAAGGCTCAGAAACATTCTTTCTTGAAACAGGCCAAAGTCCATTCAAAGTTCAAACCTTGGCAAAATGCAAGCTTCGTATTTATTTACACAATAATACTTTTGGACTATGGATCAACGAAATAAAGAAGTC